>NW_013953029.1:188944-202668 GCF_001266775.1 Austrofundulus limnaeus
GTGTGTGTGTGTGTGTGTGTGTGTGTGTGTGTGTCAAAATCACAAATAAAATGAAAGGCAGCAGAGCAAAGAAAAAATCTTATATCTGCCCCTTTTTCCCAAGAATAATTCATACAATAAAAAAATAATCCATGTTAAAACAAAAGACAAGAACATCTTATCCCTCTAGAACAGTGGTTCCCAAACTTTTCAGCCTTTGACCCTTAAAATACCAGCAGCAGAGACCTGAGCCCCCAACTGTTGTTGGACCATAAATATTGTTTTCATGTCAAAAAAATAAGAGCATGGTAACAATATTCATTGTAATATTTTTGTCCATTTTAAGTACACTAACCTTACTCTTTTGTAACAAAAAAGGTTAAAAATATATTGTTATTTGTTATTTTCTAATATAGATGATTCAGAAAATATTTTCAGGACCCCATCTTGATGTTTTGGGACCCCATTGTGGGTCCCGACCCCAACTTTAGGAACCACTGCTCTAGAACAATAATTTATATAGATACATCTTATACTGTTTCGTATTTCTTTAACAATCCAACTTTTATCATTTTCTTAAACGTACACAGTGATCCTGAATTTTTTTTTTACATCACTCCCCAAATTATTCCATAGTTTTATTCCTTGAATTAAAGTACACCGTTACTTCAAACTAGTTCTGAATTTGGGTTTTACAAATATCTCTGTCCCTTTAAGGTTATAACAACTCTTTCTCTTAACAAAATTTACTTGGATGTTTAAAAGGTTATGTGTTTTTGTGGGCCTCATACATAACCAGTAGAAAATTATAATCAACCAAATCAAAGAACTTCAACATTTTCAATTTAAAAAATAACGAGTTTGATGGGTGACGACAATGTTTTCCAGTAATAATTCTCACAGCTCTTTTCTGTAATAAAAAAAAACAGGATTTGTAATTGTCCGACACGCTTTCCCCCAGGCTTCAATACAATATACCAGATGTGGACCTATTATTGCATTATACAACATATACAATGCTTTATCGTTAAATAACAAATTCTTAAAAGGTAATCATCACAAAGCCATAAAGACTGGTCAGAAACTATTTAAAAAAATGAAACTGCCCAAAGTGGCTGAACATAAGTCAACAACTAAGGCTTTGTTCACACTGCAGGTCTTAATGCTCAATTCTGATGTTATGAAAAAAATCTGATCTTTTGGCGTGAAAGTTCACTTTACATTTTAACGTGACCTCCATCAGACTCCAGTGTGAACGCTCCACATGTGCAGAAAAGACGTGACGTCTCACTCAGCCGTCTGTTTGTTTACAGAGCTAGCATGGATGCTGCTTGTAGCATATCCATTCTGAAATTGCTGCTCATTCAGAGCTGATTAAATAATTATCTGACGTGCTTGTTTAGTTCAGTGTTTATATCTGAACTTTCCTCTGACCGGATGCTACGGTGAAACTTTTTATTTTTTGAACGAAGTGCTGGAAGTATGAAACTTTAGGATCGATACGGCCCACGACTGGACGTTACTATCATATAATCTACATGAAAAACTAAAAGTAAAAAGACGAAGCAACTGGACTTCTGTTTTGGAGCTACAGATTTAAACAGCTTAACTAGAGGTTAGGGTCTTATCAAACCTTCACCCCACCTCACTGATGAAGAAGTCAGATGTAATGGGACACAACCATCAGATATGTAACCGATTCAGTACCACATACTGAAAAGGCCTGGTTCGGATTTGAAAAAATAATGGATTTGTCTTGTTCAGACAATCAATAAAAGAAAAAAAATCAGATTTGGGTCACATTTGCCTGCACTGTGAAAGAGTCCAACGATTTTTTTTATGTCGTATTTGTGCAAATTTAGAGTTCATGAGTAAAGTATGCAGAAAAAAGTATTTTGTTTACATTGTGTGCGTACCTGCATTTCAGAATTGCAAATATCTGGAGCAAACTCTTTTAAATAACACTTTAAACAGTTCCGGATAACCTCTGTATACGACTTCATAGTTTGCATGACTGCCTGTAATAAAACTTTGTGATTTTAACTCTTGACATTCAAAAGGTGAAGTCATTTAAAAAAAATCAGCTTGCGTGGCTCATTTCATAAATTTGTAAAATTTAATTCGCTGCCTTTATTTTTTTTACATCATCTTGTGGTGGGGTAGGGCTGTTTTATCAAATATCACCACGATGATCACAGGCAACATGAGAACTACTACAGTACTATTCTCAGAGGTGTAAGTCTAACAACATGCTGGATGTGAGTGCAAAGCTGATTTATGCAGCGAGCAGGGCCCCAAAAACAACTCTCAGGGGTCCACCCTCCGGTTCTTACTCCTCCAGGCTCAAATACTTGCCTGAACCGCATTATACATTTGCTTCATCTTAATGTATTTCTGTTCCTTTGATTGGTTGGATTATAAACCCTTGTGATAATGTGGTTTTAAAGGCTTGCCCTTCATAAATAACCAATAATAAAAAAATAATAAAAAAAATGTCCAGTGGTTTTATAATAAATTCAGCTTCGGATTTCATGTGACTTTAATTATAAGACTGGGCTGCAGTTTCTTTTTTTGATTTATTGGAAACCGTGGCGTTTCTTGGAAGCAGATCTGTTCATGAATTTTATTCATGTTATTATTATTACCGTGCTGCAGTAAAAACTATAAGCTATGCAGTTTTGAGCCCTGCTCTTTAAATAAATAAAAAAAGCAAGACACGAGAGGTGGAGCTGCTGCCACACCAAATACTACAAAGTTGAATAGGAACCCACCTGTAAAAGAAAAAAAAAGAAATGGGGGGGTGGGGGTGTGAAGGAGAGAGAAACCATACAAAAAAAAAACTAAAGCAGTTTAGTGTTTTATTATTTGCAAACATTAAATAGTAGCACCGCAACACAACAAGGTTAGTCGGTTATGAAAAACCAGAATCCAGCAGCTTCTCCGTGCTGTTGGAACACCGTGCACCTCCTCTTTATTCTTATGGACTCCGCTGCTCCTTTACCAGCAACCACATCCTCGCTGATCCCTCAACCTTGAAGGCAGGTTGTGAACCCCTTCCCCTAAAAGCCTAAAAGCAGGTAAAGCCCCCCCTGCCCGCACCGCTTCATGTGTCGGAGCCCGGCGGCGCAGAGAAGCGAGCGAACCTGCTGAAACAAACCGCTGCGCACTGAAACTGATCACCGCGGCTCCCTGCCTGCCTGCCTCCCCGCACAGTGGCTCCCCTGTTCTCTGCTCTGCACGGTGCATTTCTGCAACACTGGCAAAATAAAATAAATAAAAAAACGCAGGAAAATAAATCCTGAAATAAGCTCACCATTGTGAAGATGCGTGCATCGTAGCAGGCCCGTCCCATTGACAATTGACCAAAAATGAGCCTCCAAACAGCCCCCGTGTTTTATCCCTCTGCTTGTTCTTTGCTTCTTCCCCTCGGTTTAACAGCAACCAGAGCGTATTTCCACTAGGCACGACACGGCGCACAGCCCTCCTCCTCCTCCTCCAGCTCCTCCAAGGTGCTGCTGCTTACAGCGCACTCACAGGGGCGCACATGGATGAGAGAGGCAGCCGTCCAAGACGCCCATTAACAGGCGCAGCCCGCGAGACTGAAACGCCGCGGAAAATCCTCCGGGACAGAAAATACGGGAGAGAGAGAGAGAGAGAACTCCCCCCTCGGCTCAGCCCAACACGGAGAGGGAGATACGGTGACACGCTGAAGGGAAATGGTGAGGCTGCCGCTCCGTGTGCTGCTCCCACCTATACCCAGCCCTCTCACAATTACGAGTTTAGGGGGCGCGAGGATGAGAGGGGAAAACAGGGAGCGCGCGTGGTCGCCCCCTTCGGTTTGAAGCTTTCAAATCTCCGCCCGGTGTTTTTTTTTTTTTTTTTTTTTCCTCTCTGGAATACACTAGCTGTCATAATCCTAAAAGGGATTTTCAAAAGTCCAAAGACTTTGCGTGATTAACCTTGAGCGCATTATGTTTAATACTAATTTCCCTCACACGGGCTTTTCTGGAAGAAGAAGAAAACACACCAACAGCTGAACTAATTAGAAAACAATCACTGCAAAGGTGTGAAACCAGACCTGGAAAAAACTGGTGCAGTTTGAAAGCGTTTCCTCAGTTTTTGCAGAAATGTTAGACGCAATTCAGAGGTCTGTGTCCAGTAAACAAATCATTCACCGAGAAACCTGGGAGGTGGTAGAAACTGACAACTTACAGATCATGCAAAAAATCATGAGGTATTAGAAAATCCTGCATCAAGTTCATTTTAAAGTTTGACCAAGATGTCTATAAAATACGGAGCCCGCCGGGGGTCAGTGGTGAAAAAGAAACAGCTATGGTTAGCCTCTGGGGCTATAAATCAGGCGTATATTTACGTGCAAATCCTAACGCGCGGTGACGTAAATAACGTGCAGTGGCGTTTCTACCCTAATCCTAACCCTAACCCACCGCGCGTTACGCCACCGCGCGTCCGCGCTTTATTTACAGTGTTCGCGTGTTATTTACGGCACCGCGCGTTAGGATTTGCACGTAAATATACGCCCGATTTATGGCCGCAGAGGCCAACCATAAAGAGCCACCGGAAATCCGTGCTCACGGATTTCCGGCGGCTGTTTTTTTCTCCCTCTGACCCCCGGGGCTGGCGGGCTCCGTAATGAAAGGATCTTGGTGACTTAAAACTCTGACACGATAATGTTTGATACCACCGATTTCCTTTCCAATACTAATATAAAGTAAAACTCCAGCTGGCATCAGCAGTACCAATATGCAAATCTAAAAAAAAATAGTGTATTTCAAATTACTGCTAACATCACAGTAATATTTTAAACTCACAAGTATAGGCCTAGTGACTCTGATAAAAACAATTTTAAACTTATTTTAAAGCATTTTCTTTCCTTTTTTAACTCATAAGGCTCCAAAACTATAGGTTTTTTTAATCGGACCACCCATTAAGGTGTTAGAGGTCATCAAAGGTGGAAAATTAGGAAGCAAGTGCAGCATTACTTCCATTACACCATAAACAACAACAGAGCCCCGTAGACATAGAATATGTCACAATTTTTGCAACAATCTTTCAAACCAAAGCAGAAAACTAAACATTTAGTAAGATTTTGAAAAGAGATGGGGTGGGGGGGTGGGGTGGGGGGATTAAGCATTAAAAGAGTGACTGAAGATCACAAAAACCTGACCTGCGCACTGCCAGGGTGGGACAATGCATTTATTGAAGTAGTATATGTACTGTAGTTTAGGCAGTTTTTAAAAAATAAGTAAAATAACAAAACCATTAAAATTACTTACTGTTTAATTATCAAGAACTATAAAAATAAAAAAAATCAGGTTTCTAAGGTTTAGTTTCCAGTGTTTCTGTTAAAGATGTTACCTGAAAGGACTGAAGTATCAAATTATCAATATTTTGGTTTTAGTATCAGTTTTTGAGCATAAATTCTGGTATTGGTGGTATTGATATTTCAGTATTGATCCACACATTACTAATGATGTATTTCTTCAAGGGATGCTAGGTCATTCATTAGCTTAGTTGATCCTGATATATTTTTTATAAATGCTTTTATTAATCAAATTAAATATAATCGATTTTGACGTCCTGTACATACATCAACATAATCAAATTTCCCTCCAGCACCATTTACTTATCGCATTAATCAAACTATTCCTCAAATTATTTCATCATTTCTAAATTATTGACACTCTACATGTGTATTGTGCAAATATTGTTTAAAGTAGTCTTTGTTCTGATCAATAATTAAATGTTTGGGACGGTGAATGTGGCGACAATCAGCCGTGTTTGACTTCTGTTTGTGAATCTTTCTGAATATTTATGAAGGACCAACAACCTCCACGCTGCACATCTTCTAATGTGATGCTTTAAGATCTGAAACTGTTAAAAGGTTTACGTGATAAGTCCCAGCTTTAGAATAAAATCAAGTCCCAATCCTAAAGTGCAACAAATACCCACGGCGTACTTGTAAACCGGTCCTTCTAAAAACTTTGCTGAGACCACATTAGGTTAACGAGCAGACCATCTGTCTTTTGTCAGGTCAGGATTTGATCCTAAATCCACTGCTATGTTCTTATCCACAACTCCTAGATTCTTCTTGTGAGTTTAAAAAAATGAGACCGGTCAAGAGTTCCTGGTCCTGGAAGTGTGTTTGGTCACCCAGAGAACAAGAGAGGGGCCAAGTGTGGCTTTTAATTCACCACATTGTCTGCCAAAAAGCTAATCTTGGCCGAGCTCACAGTCTCTCTGCTCACAGGCCACGGCTGAATGAGTGAAAAGTTAAATATGCTTTCAAATGTAAAACTGAGGACTGGCCCGTCATTGTCGGTTGTGTCATTGTGGGAATGTGGGATTTGCCGTTGACCCAGGCAACAAGTGGAAAGAGGCCCGTTTTTTAGTTCTGAGGAGCTGCATTCAGGCTCATGTTTGCAGGTGGTGGGCTGTAATTCAATGACTATATACACCAATTTTCATGCCACCCAACGTTTGGAAAATAAATTGATTGCTCGCAGTGGTAGTCTGCGCACAGCCATCAATCAAAATTTATGGTATACGGTACATTATAAATAGAAAGTCAACATACTGTATGTAAAAGCTCGGCGAATGTGACCTTCGGGATATACAAGCTTTTTTTTCTGATGAACTTTGGCGTCCTTTTCAAAAACTTTGCTGTCTGAGACCATTTGAAAACAGTCTTAAATATCATTAGGCTTAAATAATGATTGTAGTGTTTCTTTGACAATCTACATACAATGCACTGTACATTTCCTGTCTTCAGTAACTGAGCCTAAAGGAGCGCTTAGTAAATAAAGAGGTACCATTTCCCTTTGGAGTTGGTAGAAAACTAAAGACGAAGCTAAAAGAAAGCAAACACTTGACTTATATCTGCCAAGCTGCCAGAGGCAGAACTTCAGATAAATGCCTAATTTTTTCTCTGTGTCAATGCTTTGTATAATTGCTGCATAAATAGCATCACTTTGTTAATTTGTTTGCTGTAACAGGGATAGTCCGGCCATTACTGAAGTGTTGTTCTATCTCAGGGGATATTTTTTGTTGACACTACCAGAGGGCCTCATAGCGCTGTTAAATGCTAACAGCTATTTTAGACATGGTTGTATGTATATATTTATAAGTTTATTAAACCAACATACAGTCCTGTAAATTACCATATTTCATGCTCAAATGCATATGTAGTTGTACTATAGTTTAATTATTATAAATACAAAACATTTGAAGCAAACAAATATTTTAGCGAGCTAAAGTGCAACAGCATGGCGTCTTGAGTTCAGACTCCTGTGTGGTTATTTTATTTTATTTTATTTAACCTTTAATATCTAAGTAAACTGTTTGAGAACACCTCATTTACAAACACGACCTTTTCTGATAAAAAGTTGCTGTTGTTTCTGCACTTGTGACTTCAGTAAACTTTTCATATTTAGCTTTTTGCAGCATGTTGTAGATGGCAGACCGCTTCTCTAAACCAACTTAAACACATCAGTTTGCCTTGAATGTCTGTGATCAGATAGTCTTACCACCCTAAAAAAAAAACTTTTTTTATTTTAAACATTTCCTGTACTTAAAAAAGCATTCCTCGCAGCTTTTAGAGCAAGGATGCCCAAATGTTTTCCCTGAGAGGGCCAAAAATTAAAATTAGTCTGAGGGCTGCAGGCCAAATGCAATAATAAAATATGTGAAATGCAAATACTTATTAAGTAAAGTTGTAGTTTTTATGATTAAGCTGACAGCCAGTGCGGTTGCCCACATTCTTTGTTTTGTTTTGTTTTTCTTCTCTTGGACATGGATCAAATTCCACGTATGCTCAGGCAGCAAAGGCTCATGAAACTTTTCATAGTTTAAAATGAGTATATGTGGTGCAAATCTAGATATGGACTTAAATCTAATCTAAATGTGTCTTGCAGTTGCTCATATTTATTTAATCTTAACATAATTCAAAGATAAAGTGAGTACCATGAGTTAAGACTATCTGACTACACCTCCTTGTACATATAGTTGGACTAATGGTTAAAAAGACTAAGTGGAATTATAGTGTTTCTACATGAGACAGGAGATTACAATCTAGTAACCAGGACAAATGCTGGTGGGTCAAATCAAATGGCTTGACGAGCCAAATTTGACTCGCGGGCCCCACTTTGGGCACCTCTGTTTTAGAGTTTAAGCGTTGCTTTTAATGCTGTTTAAGTTAAGAAAAAAAAAGTTTTATGGAAGGGTGGGTGTCAGTAGCTGCGTTTCCATTGCAAATGTGCCAAAACTTTGTCGATATTCTGTTAATGTCGAAAAACAGTTTCGCAATTGCGGTGTTTCCATTAAGTAAGAAATGCTATTAAAGTCACACGTGGATATGTTTGTTCTCATGATAAGTCATTACAAACATGGCGGCCAGGGATGTAAACACATAGCGTATTGCTACAACGACACTAGCACTCATCATTAGAGGAGACGTCGGCGTCTTATCGAGGCTTTCGAGTGACAAGCCCCTGATACTTGGGAGCGGCTATGTTTGTGGCGTTTTTGGGAAATTGTAGTCGATGAGTTTATTACTTTCTTTTACAACTTCTGTGATTTCACTACTACTTCTACTTCCTGTTGTCTTCTTCTTGTCGTCTTTTTAGCCAGTAGAAACAGCCGGTTGTTGATCACGTGACTCCCATGATGCGAAACAAGTGTTTCCATTGCAGTTTTGTGAAACACACCAATTTCGATACGGCCGAAAAACCACCTCATCCTAGCGCAAAAGCCTTTTGTCGAAAAAAGGAAGGTTTTTTTTTTTTCGAAATCGACGTGTTTCCATTGAGCAATTTTATTTTCGAAATTCTAATTTGCGCATTTTCATGGTCAATGGAAACGCAGCGAATGACGGGCTGGACGGTGGTCACCTACGGCCCACATCTGGCCCACGGGCCACCAATTACCTATCCCTGTTCTATCTAATAGCCATCTGTCGTAGAGTGTAGATAAAAGAGCCTAAGTCTTTAATGGCTAGCAAAACAAGGGCCCATTTCTTGCTCCAGCTGTGCAGGCTCTGCGTTAATGCACAGTGCATGAGTGCGGTGTATAGACTATTCAGAGGACGGTGCTGAGGCTGCTGAATGTAGAGGCACTGATCCGACGAGCCGCACACCTCAGGTCCAGCAACCTATAGCAGATTGCTCAGTGGAATGTGACTTTAAACGATAAACAGAAAATACTTGAACAAATGTTATCACATCCCAGCCTCACAGCTTATATTCTTGATTGGTGCTCCAGATGGAGATAAGATTACCTGTTCACAGCAGCAACAGTCATGTAATGTGGACGGGCATGGTTGTCTGCTTCCATAATCACATCATTATTTGAGCGTGCTGAACATATGGAAGAAGACACTCTACTAAAGAAAATCTCTGTGTCATTAAAAAAATGGGATATAGTATTTTTGTTATATTGGATTGCAACACATTCTTGTGATATTTGGGTTTCAAAAAACGGTGAGCTTTTCAGTAAAGACTCAAATGATTTGCTCCATAAAACTCCTAATTGGGGGATCTTTGGCTGTGCTTTTTCTTCTCTCTTCCATATTTTTTTTTCTTTTTTTAACTCAACAAAGCCTTGCTGTGTGTTTTGCTGTCAAACACCTATGACATTTCTTTGTACATCTTATTTGCAAAACATACTTAAGGAGATGACTTCATGAGACAGCATATTTCATCAGACCTAATGCTTTAAAAAAATACAGTGTTTTTATATTTACTGGCTGCTCTTACTGAGTAATTTTGTGCTCTTAAAGCAGGCAAAACAAATCCTGCTGAGAGGGGAACAAAGCAAAAAATACATTTTACAATAATGTAAGAAAAATTCTGTCAAATGCCACCTGACTTTGAATCGTTTGATATTATTCGCCTGCAGCATTCGCTTCAGTTTAAGTGTTTTAACTATGCAAAGAAGTGAAGTGGTAATTACTGCTTCTTCACTTTAATGAAAAGAACTAGAAGTCATTTATATATTAGTCTTGTTTTTATTCAGAATTAAGTGCAAACACACAAAGTTTACAACATGCACTCTGCAAAAAGATTTTCTTTTTTAAGTTTCCACTCAGTCGATCCCTCGTGCAGCTAATTAATGATGCTTCGGTCCTCAGATGTTCGACGATCCTTTTCTGGTGCAGGTCTGAGGGTCCACAGTTTTCCTAATGAAGTGAGTGACAGCGCGCCGGATGTTTTGGTTTTTTCACGGTACATCAGTGTCAGAGCTGTGATGGCTGCTTTATGGTTTGTGGGTAAGAACATTCATTACGGCACAATAACAGAAAGCGTCATCACTGATTTGGAGAGATTTCAAACTACATTTTCTTTATAAACAGCGCTATGAAAGTCTTCTTTCCTCACACGTTGCCTGTAAGCAGCCAGGCTTTCTTCTAGTTTTGTAAAGCTGATGTAAATTTGTGTACAGGTGTTTTAAAACACTGAGTGGGTTAAACTGTTTGTACATTTAGATACAAGTATGGAAATCCAAATTATGTTAGTGAAAACATGATTTAGTATTTTCTTTTTGTTTCGAACGTTGCATGGATCACTCTTGTAGATTATAAGACCAGGGGTGTCAAACTCAGTACACAAGGGGCCAAAATTCAAAACTTGGTCCACGACAAGGGCCAAATTCTCATTTATTGAAAAAATCATTTTATTTTATCAAATTATATTTTATGTAGCATTTAGAAAATACCCCTAACAAATAAAGAAAAAAGATCAAATAACAGTCACATTTCCTGAGACAAAAGGCGAAGCTCTCGATTTACCAGTCGGTCTACATTCCTACCCTCATCGATGGTCACGAGCTTTGGGTAGTGACCGAAAGAACGAGGTCCCGGATACAAGCGGCTGACATGAGTTTCCTCTGCAGGGTGTCTGGGCTCTCCCTTAGAGATAGGGTGAGAAGCTCAGTCATCCAGGAGGGACTCAGAGTAGAGCCGCTGCTCCTCCACGTCGAGAGGAGCCAGTTGAGGTGGCTCATCTGGTTAGGATGCCTCCTGGACGCCTCCCTGGTGAGGTGTTCCAGCAGGTCCCACTGGGAGGAGGACCAGAGGAAGACCCAGGACACGCTGACTATGTTTCTCTGCTGGCCTGGGGGTTCCCCCAGACAAGCTGTCCCAAGTGGCTGGGCAGAGGGAAGTCTGAGTTTTTCTGCTTAGGCTGCTGCCCCCGAGACCCGAACGGACGGACGGATGAAACAATCAAATTTAGAAAGACATATCTTTAGCCTTTATCTCTTAGGTCTCACACTGCTCATGTTTCATTGACTATTTATTAAAGACATGCTGAATCACAATCCAGCAAATCAGTTAAAAAATAAAACTTACTAAAAATCGAACTTTAAAAATAGAAGAGAATAGAGAAGTAAAGTCGACTACTAACTGTCGAGGAAGAACTACACTGTGTACAGTGACAAAAAGAGAAACAATAAAATGTTAAATATTACCTTTGGGGCCAGATAAAATGGTAACTAGCTCCAGATTGGGCCCGTGGACCTCGAATTTGACACAAATCCTGAATAAAAGGCCTTTAGTCTCCATAAGTTCAAGTTAGCTAAACAACTGACTTTAAAATTGTAATGTTCTTTTATTGGCAAAACATTAATTGTTTTTAGGGTGATATCCTAATCTGACTATTTAGACAGTAAAAAAAAAAAAGACAGGAAGTCTATTCAAGTTTATTGCTATAAAGACATGCAGTTAGGACTAACATGAAGGCTAATTACATCAAAAATATGTAGATTTTTACACTCAACTTCACACAACCTGACAGAAAACAGAATCTGTAGGATACTTTTAATGCCCCTCTGGCATTAAAAATAGAGTTAAAACAGGCAGCAAATTCAGTTTCAGACAAATTATACTTGTGAAATTGCTTGCAACTCAAAATAAATGATCCATTTGCATTGTTTATTGGCTCTATCAAACTAAAATAGGACATTTCTAAAAACAGTTATGTTAATGCCGCCCATTCAAACATCTGTGTGATGTGACAGTCACTGCAGTTCAGTAGTAATAACAGATTATTTCCTGTAACCTTTTCAGCTCAGGATAAATCTTTTCTTATTTTCTTTTCTTTGGGCGTGGGAAGGATTAAATTTAGAAATAAGTTTTTGGTAAAGTATTTTATAGCGTGATAAACCTCCAGCTGAAACTGGGTTCCTAAACCGATGTCTGCAGATCAACCTGACCTGCAGACTTTCAAAGCTGTTTTTATGATTTGCATTTCATTTGGCCCTGCTTTGTGAGGGCCCCCTTTCAGCACTGCTCTGGAAAAAACAATCTTTAAATCCTTCTGCTCACTTTTTTTTGAAGCTCTCCCAAGATCTCCATGTTGACAGCAAGTGAATTACCACTTCCAGTTTGTTTGTTTTCCATTTTAGCACACCAGTTTGAGGATTTTCTCGTCAGATTACCGAGCCAGGCCTCCATCACAACTTTCTCGCGTGGCAAACTTTCACCGCAGTTCTCAAACTTGTCAGTTTGAAGCCATTTCCCTCAAACTGTAATAGGATCAGGGCCCTGAGCTGCTACCACATGATTGATGAAAGATTAAAAGGATTGTTGAGATTGAAGGCGCATTTAGCTCCCCACTGAGGTCCAATTTCTTGTCCTTGTGCTGGTAGTGGGACTGCCACCATGCAGATGAAAGCATCGCTGCATTCATGCCAATAATAGGAAATTCTTGGAGACAGCTACTGGGAGAAGAAGGCAATCATTTTCAATCTGACTATTCTTTGTCCTCAAAAGAACAGGTGTCGGCGTTTGTCAGGGAGGTGACGAATTTCACAGGGATGCTGGGAAAACAGGTAAAAATATCCACACGTTTATGTGCTTGCAGAATGAACTTACATCGCTTCTGATTAAGATTGTGCACTTTAACCTCTCCTGAACTGTTTGACAGCTTTTAGACTAAAGACAAATTGCCCCACATAAACTCAATTAGCAACTTTTCTTTTTCCAGAATCAGGACCAATAAAGTCCTTTTTCATGTGCCTTAGGTTTGTCCTTCACGGGGCTGATTTGAACTTTGTCTCATGATTTAGTTTTCATGTTTCTACGCCTGCAACAATAAAACAGAAAGAAAATGCCTTTTAAATGAATGATCTGTTTTGCGATGGAGTATTAGGGCCACACAACTAGATTTTTTTAAGTCATAATATTATGGGATTAAAGTCGTAATATTACGAGAAAAAAGTCCCAATCTTATATGACGTCCATTTATCGTTCCTGATTTTTTTTCTCAATTCCTCCTCATTTTCCTCAGACCAGCTGTGGACAGCCATGTGTGTCACTTTAGTGTAAAATGCTTCCATCCAAATTACGTGACGACTAAATCTGACAGTGCAGCCATTAAATAAAAACAGCTTCAGTTTATTATATAGTCGTTTGCACAATTGTTTCAAAGTCCTGCTTCTGATAATTTAATGTGCTAAAAGATGAAGTATTTCTTTAACTGATATTAAAGAACAACTTCACAAGTTTCTCAATATTCCTCATTTTAATGCAGTGGTACGACTGCTTTTTTGTGTAAAGGTTCTCATAATAAGATGACTTTAATCTCATAATATTATGATTAATTTCAGAATATTATGACTTTTTGTTGTAATAATATGACTTTAATCTCGTAATATTTATTAGCATAATACTGTGATTTTATTTCTCATAATATTATGATTAATTTCAGAATATTATGACTTTTTGTTGTAAT
>NW_013953030.1:0-24785 GCF_001266775.1 Austrofundulus limnaeus
GTATATATATATATATATACTATATATATATGATTTAACAAGATAGATCTCCCTTAAATTTAGATTTTTTAATTGTTATGGGCAGGTTACAACATAAAAAATTGTCATAATCACATCTTGTGGTTATTTGACAGGAGTTTTACTTTTAAAATGTAAGTGTATTTAATTTAGTTATAATGTAAATACAATAAAAATTAAACCAAGATATAGAATTATTATCATTACATTGGTAATGTCTGACTGGGCCTCGTGCCACTTTATGTTCAATAAACTGGGCCCCGAGGTCAAAAAAGGTTAAGAACCCCTGGTCTATATCATTTACCAGTCTTGTCCCGCCACTAATCCTGTCTCTCTATGTCCAGAACTGACTGACCCAGATCTGCTGCTAAACCAAAGAAACGTCAAGTTTGTGTTTAACTGTAATAAATGGTTAAATCTTTCTTTGTGGTCCGGCCTTTTATCAGAGCTCAATTCTAACTACCTAACAGAGAATCTGGCAATGAGCAGAGGTGAGAGGCTGGCTTAAGTAGTGGAGGACGCAGGTGATGTGAATGAGCTGATTGCATGAGATAATGACAGGAGGGACAGAAAACGAGCAGGCAGGGGCAGACTGTGAAATAATATAATCATAACATATTACCACATAATTTAAATTTTACAGTTACATACAGATTAGAAAATGAAAAAAAAAGAAATCTATTGTACCTGATATCGTCATTGTAAGATTTACAAACATTATCACTGTCTCAAGGGTTTTTTTATGCCGAGCAGCCCTAATTTAATTATTTAATTTTAACATCGGGGATATTAGTTTAATGTCAGATGCCATATTGCATTTGATTCTTTAGATAAATAGATATCTCTTATCATGGCAAAGTCACTTTAAAGGTGAAGATTCTTTTTGTCTTCTTTTCTTCCCTATCCTTCATTTTGTTTTTCTGTCCAGCCTTTGTGCGCCCGTGGCAAAAGCCTTTTATTAAGGGATGCAATATCTACCATACCACAGGGCAAATATTCCTCAGAACTTCTCTCTGTCTTTATCCTCTCCAGATTGTCTAGATTTTTTTTCTTCTTTTTTTCCTTCACACATTGAAATACCCACACACGAACAGCATGACAGAAGCTGAATCTTAAAGAAATTAGAGGAGCTGGGGAGCAATTAAATTCATCTGGAGACATTTAATGTGAATTCTGCTCAAATGCAGTGCTGCTTTCCTCTGGAGAAACCTTAAAGTCAAATAAAGGATTTTTGATCATTTACTGCCATATGGTCTGATGAAACCTGGCCCATTATGGTGTGTTTGTGGGGTACATGCATGTGCAAGGTCAAACAATACAAAAGAAATTTAAATATAGATACAATTACATCCAACAAAATACCCTTTTATCATTTTCAGTAATGTAGTCATGGTAACAAATAACCCTTTTGTTTTTAATAGTTTATATTAGAAGATAAAAAAAAGACAAGGAAAAATGTGTTTTCTGCAAAAATGCAGTGACAATTTTGAATGCTTAAATGACTTTTATTAAAAATATATTCAAGAATCTTAAATAGAATTTTTAAAGGATGAAACAATTTTAGCAAAACCTTGAATTGTTAAAACAGTGGTTAAAATAAAAACAGCTACTAAAGCTAAAATTAGCAAAAGCAAAATTATTAGAACAGTAGTAAAACTAATTTTAAAAGTTGGCTTGGTTCAAGAATTAAAAATTCTCCATTTTTTTCAATGAGAAGAAATGTAATTAAGTAATTTAAAAAGTACAACAGTCATCAAACCCAAAGGTCATTGCCTTATGTCCTGGACGAGGTGAACTTTTTGACATTCAAATAGTTAAAATAGCTGACAGTTTGTTAAAGAACTTTGTTCAAAAAGAGTAAGTAGAGGAGAAACTTTGTGTGAATTTTAAAAATTTATTTCTAAGAAAGTGTTCAAAAAAGGTAAATACAATCTTAGATTCAAAGAAAAAATACTTTATTTCTTTATATTAATTTCCTACACTGGCTTTGATGCACTTAAAACTGAAGTGGGTGGAGTACAGCCTGACAGACCACCAGTACATTGGCCCATTATCACATCAACACCAGTGCCACCCCTTCACACACAAATGCCTAAAGTCCATTTAGGATCTCAGATTGACAAGCACATATGCTAGAGTTAAAAAAAGGTAAATTCCTGTTTGTGCATGGAGAATAAGAAAAAACAGATTTGAGTTTTGAGCTGACTGTTGTAAACACCTCACCATCGTTTTGCTTTTGAAATGTAATCAATGATGTGTCATTGGCTGAAGAACAAAAATGAAGTAAAACGCAGAACTAGTGTGTGAAATACCAAGCAGAACTATCTTTATGAACAATAATAGACAATTGTCTTTTGTGTGGCTGTATCAGCATCTCATATTGTTGTAGTTGGTTTATGGCACATCCATTTAACATGGTTTTAGTTCATTAAGGTTCAGGGGTATTCATTTATGCACACAGTGTTTTACTAAGGTTTAGGTTCAGACTTTGACTGAAGCACCATTTTTTCTCAGCTGAAATTAACCCCCTGCTGCCCTTGGGTCAAAATGACACACAAGACCTCATCTGATTCAATTGTATTACAGTGAAGAGTTACTGTAAAGCAGGGATGTCTAATTCCTTTTCCCACAGGGCCACGTGAGCATTGTGGTGGCTCTCAAAGGGCCAGTCTTAATTAACTTCAATGTTTCATGCTTAACTTTGACTGAACAGAAAACGTCATGTTCCTTGTTGCTACAGATGAGTACTGCTAACAAAAACTGAGCTCTACATAGTATTTTGTGCATAAAAACAGCATTTTAACAAGTCCTCTTATAAACACTGAAAAGTACTACATGTACTACTGACTAAATGTGAAATAAACTAGATACAGCATAGCTGTAACATAATGACGCACAAATGCACCAGAACTCAGAAGTTTTTATTCCTAATAAATGTCATGCTATCAGATGCATCCCATAACTGTAGTGGTTTGGGTGGGGGTCTTTTTCTGGGGGTGGTGTGGTGGGGTTGAACCTGATGGATAGCCCCTCATCAGAGCTGAACAACAAAAGAAATCTGAAGCTCCTATGTTTAATAGTTTTTGAGCTATAACCATTTTTGAACAGTTTCTGAGTTATAAGCATTTTTGCATGTCAGACACCCCTTTTTCAGATAAACTGGGGGTCCGGGGGTATGGGGGGCACTGATTGGTGGGCATGATGGTTAGAGCTTCATCAGAGCTAAACAACAAAAGAAATCTGAAGCTTCTATGTTGAACAGTTTCTGAGTTATAAGCATTTTTGCATGTCCAGACACCCCCACTTTGAAAGGAGCCCTCTCCTCAAACATAATGTCGATCGTAAAACCATTGGCTGGTGCAGTGTAGGTCGGACTCATCTATAGCCTTGCCAAAGTTCATGTTGACCGGTGCAGCCATTTTTGTGCTACGGTTGACCAAAAATCACTGAAAAAAAATACAGTACGAAAACAATATGACTCCACGTGAAGGGGTCATAATAATACAGAAATACTATTAAAATCAAAAGTAAGACTTTTACTCACTATGAGTTGTGGTAGCTGCCATCTTCCGACAGGGCATCTCCATACATAATCAACATGCATTATGTGAGATGTAGTTTGTTGTTTTCATGGTCTATGTTTTTGCTTCTTTGGTTTTTCTAGTGTTTCTGTGTTTCCCTGTGTATGTCTGCCCTGCTGTCCTCCAGCCCCGCCCAAGCTCACCTGTTTCCTCGTGTCTCCTCCAGGTGTTTCTCATTAGCTACGTTTCCGTTGCAAATGTGCACAAAACTTTGTCGATATTCTGTTAGTGTTGAAAAACAGTTTTGCAGTTGCGGTGTTGTAAGAAATGCCATTAAAATCACACATAAATGCATTTGTTCTCACAATAAATCATTACAAACATGGCAGCAACGGCTGTAAACACATGCTGCTTCCACGACACTAGCAACATCATCAGCCATCAGAAGAGACGTCAGCGTCTTATCGAGGCTTTCGAGCGACAAGCCCCTTATACTTGGGAGCGGCTATGCAGTGTTTTTGGAAAACTGTAGTCGTGATTTTACTACTTTCTTTTACTACTTCAATGATTTTACTAATACTTCTTTTTCCTGTTTTCTTCTTCATCATCTTTTTCGCCAGTAGAAACATCCGGTTGTTGATCATGTGACTCCTGTGATGCAAAAAAAGTGTTGCTGTGTTGCGAAATACACCAAGTTCGATATGGCCGAAAAACCACCTCATCCAAGCGCAAAACCATTTTGTCGAAAAACGTACATTTTTTCGAAATTGACGTATTTCCATTGGGCAAATTTATTTTTAAAATTCTAATTTGCACATTTTATGGTCAATGGAAAGGCAACAAGTGTCTCTCATTAATTTGCTTTTATATATTCTGTGTCCTGTCCTCAGTGTTTGTTGTTTCATTGTGCCGTTTCCCCCTCAGCCAGTATGGTGTCCTCACGTGTTCCTGTTCCTTGTGGTTTCTGACAAGATTGTGTTTTTTTAATCTTTTTTCTTTAGTTTAATAAATACTTTTCCTTTTGAGCTCTGATTTTTTCCGCCTGTGCCCGATTTCTGCATTCACCTCACAGTTGTCATTGCTGGTTTTAAAGCAACTTATTTTGAGACATTATTACAGGGCTATTCAATCAAACTGCTCAGGGAGCCACAGTTACTCCAAGTTGACAGTTCAGGGGCAGGAAAAATATTATTATCCTTCACCTTTAAAAAATCTTTATCTTGTTGTATTGAGTCATAAATAAAAAGTTTACCATTTATTTAAAAACTATTTTCATATTAAATTAAGTTAAAGAAACATATATGGGGTGGTGGGCTGCATAGAAGTCACCTTGAGTTTGACACGTGCTGTAAAGTGATAGACTTTAGCTACTTCAAACAGAAAACTGCAGCAATTTTTTTTCTGTTGAGGACTGGAGCTGTGTGTTGGTGGTTCCTCTGTAAAGTGAGTTTTTACAATATGAATTCTTCATATTGCAAAAATGTTTTTAAACAATGTTCTTTACCAGCCCTCTGTTGGTAGAGCTGTGATCCTCTGTGCTTGTATATTATTTAAACATTTAAAACTCATGCAAGAGCTAAAAAAGAGGAAGATGATCTCCTAATCAGTCCTAAATAAATAGGGTAAGGTGTGGATCGGTGTGACAACGAGTTTCTACTATGTGGAATTCATTTTAATTAATTAATTAATTAATTAATTTAGTTTCTTTAAAAAAACAACAAAATGTATGTACATTAAAAAAACACAAATCACAAATAAAATGAAAGGTGACAGAAAGAGGAAAAAACGTCTCATAATATCTGCGCCCTTTTTCTCAAAAAATAAATTTAAACAATAATGATCTACAAACAAAAACTAAACAAAAAACAAAAACAAAAAACAACCTCAAATCCTTATTAAATATCATTTTGTATGAATACACATTACATTTTTTCATATTTCTTTAACAAGATGACCTTTATTATTCTCTTAATCATAAATATTGTTCTGGAATTTTTAACATCACTCTCCAGATTGTTCCATAGTCTTATTCCTTGTATCGAAGTACATCGCTGACAAGATGCTAACTTAGTTCAACAGGTCAGCGGAGCTGAGAGACCAGACCAGGAGACAAGATGAAAAGGTKAGTGAGTTTATTTACAGTGCTGGTGAGATTTGGGACGTCTTGCTGTGGACAGAGGGGAAGCGAGGAGGTGAGTATGGTTCTTGGCAATTTGAACAATTCTGAGTAGAGAGTTGAATGNGGACCCAATTATGGGTCATGAAGCACCTTGGATAATCTCCAGAAATCAATTTAAAGGGTAATAAAATAATTGCTGATGTAATATTTTCGCCATAACTATTACAAAAACACAAAATAAGTATAAATAAGTATTTATATTTGTGTACAAGCTGTTTAGATTGTCAAAAAACCTGTGTTTTCAGGGTAATTAATGAAGTTTGTGTACTCAGACGAGTAATATTTGGGGTCACAAGTTTTTGCCATGGATACTTTGTGGGTCAGAAGATAAAAAGTTTGGGAACCACTGGTCTAAAACACCAATATTTACTGTACCTACAAACCTGATGTCATTTAAGATATCTTCAACTGGAATTACTACTAGTCATAGCAAAAAATGAGATATCTCAATTTTACTTCATGATTAGTTCGAATTTAATTATTAATATCTGAAATATGTTTCAGATAGTCAGTAATTTATTGCAGATATTTTGAATTGGAGCATCCATACAACTTAAAGCTAAATCTGCCATTGGTTCTACTAGTCAGAATGTAATTAGATTAAATAGGTATTTTGTCAAGACAAAATATAATTAGACATATCTTAATTAACTGTTTGGTTATGAGGGGTGCAATAATACATGTACCCGTATCAAACCATTCAATACACACTATGTATTGAACAACACAGATTTTTAAATTTTATTTTATTAACTTGTCTTCTGAAGATGCTCTGTGTTGAAGGATCAGAGGATCTGTGTTCGACTTCTCCACCTAGGCTGTATTTTTGAGCACAGATCCACTGAGAAATTTGCTGTTTCAGCAAAATCTAAGTTTAAATTTAATTAAAAAATGGTACTTTTGAGGTTAAACAAATGTTCATAAATAATTTCAATAAATTACAAGTTAAAAAGGGCATAGAAATTTCTGTTATTTGTATCGAAAAAATTTTGAACCGTGAGACTAAAGTGTTGAATCGAACCGAATCGTGTATTTTCTGTATCGTTGCACCACTATTAATTATAAAACAGTTTCAGATATCTGGAATGTAAGTTTAGTGAAGCTGATTTTTATGTCAAAATGGCCTGCCATACCAATTCAACTGTGTTTGTTATGTTGGTAACTGACGGGGAGATGGTGATGTTTTAGGGAAGAGGGGTTATACTTATAAGGGGCTTCATTTTCAAACACTCAGAATGTTCCATCGAGTGGAACTTTCTCAGACGGTGGAACAGATTTGATATGTTCACGCTGTGAGTCGGCACCAGACTCAACGGCACATTTTATATAGTACTGAAAGATGAATTTTATCAGACCTTAGGTACCCAAACCAGTTCCACACCACTGAATTACAGTCTATAGTCTTTTCTATTTTAACTTCTGCTTCTTTTTACAACTCAGCTCATTGTGGCGCAAATATCCAGTGTGTAGATAGCATTMTTAGCGTAGTGTTTAAGCCTGAGCACTGCCATTGAGCCTGTAGTGTACATCGTCACGTACTGATGTAATCTATATTGATTAAATTTCTTTTAAAGTCATATCACCTTATTGAAACGTTTTCTATTGTGATATACTGTATATTATTACCGCCACTCATCATAAAGTATATCGTGATATGAATTTTTTGCCATATCGCACATTCCTAGTGTTCCGATATTCATTTTTCCAGCGACTCCAGAATGCATCAGCGAGAGCCTGCACTTGCCTCCATTGTTTTTTGAGGAAGTCTTTTCCACAAAAGTCTCCAGGTGGAGAGGGGAAGAATGGTGAGGAAGGGTCCACTGAAATAGCAACCAAGGGCCTTGAATTGATTATAGACGAGACCTCAGCCATTAGGGTACAAAGAACTTCATGTGTTAGACGAGCTTGTTTGTTTTGCAAGAGCATAGAATCCAGTATTCTTCGTGTCACTCCAATCATCCTTTCCCATACGCCCCCCATGTTTGAAGCCTGTGGGGGATTGAACTCCCAAGTACAACCGTTGACATGAAGATAGTTCACAATGTTGGGAGGGTTCTTGCTTGATTGTGCCATGCCAAGCTCCACGCTTGCTGCAACAAAGTTCGTGCCCCTGTCTGATTGCATTTGTTTTGCTGGGCCTCGAATTGCAAAGAATCTGTGTATTGCATTTATGCAGCTGCAAGTGTCCATAGATTCAATGACCTCAATATGTACACCTCTCGTGCACAACTTTGGCATGATAGTGTAGAACAAGCACTTTTGACACATGATGCTTGCTTGGAAGAATGACTGGATTCTTGGATGTTGTGTCCACAGAAGCCCGTTTAAGCCGACCTCCGACTTTGATAAGGTCTTCACTCATATAGGGATCAAGAGCCACAATAGGACTTGAGCTGTGGACAGTTTGATTGGCTTGGAGAGCAGCATACTCGTCAGGAAAAGCATCCTTTTGAACAGACTGGAGAATAAGATTACTTGCAACATCCAGTTCCTCTGGAGTGTGTGGCTCCCTGCATTTATGCCAACCCCTGCATAAATGATTCGATGAGTTGCTTGATGAGTGAGAACGAGCCTGGTGAATTAAGAAGGCAATGGCACGTACCAGTGAGTCCCAGTTTGAAAAGCATTGGCAGCGTTCTGGGGTGAGTCCATTCTTCTGAATCTGTGTAGTGAAAGTAGCAACTTGTCTGATTTCAGCATCCACTTCAGATTCTATCAACTCAAATGATTCACGTGTCTCTGGTCCAGGTAGTTTGTGAAGGAAGTCTGGTCCCTTAAACCACATAGTGTCCATGAGCTGCGATGCAGGTATTGACCTGGTAGCTAGATCAGCTGGGTTTTGCTCTGATGGGACATAATACCACTGTTCAGTTGATGTAGACTGGCATACACGATGCACCCAATTGTGTACGTAGACATAAAAACGCTTTGAATCGTTGCAAATGTACCCAAGAACCACTCTGCTGTCACAGTAGAATTTAACAGCATTTGGTTTGTGATCAAGTTCATCCAGAATGAACTCAGCTATCTCCACTGCTAGAACTGCTCCACAAAGTTCAATGCGAGGTATTGTGGGTTCTGGTCTTGGTGAAAGTTTTGCTTTTCCGAACACAAATCCAACTTCACATTGTCCCACTGCATTAATTGTTTACAAGTATGCTACTGCTGCAAAAGCCCAATTTGAGTCATCACAAAAGATGCATAGTTCAGTGTAAGTGGCTTTAGAAAGGGAGGCTGGTACATAGCAGCGTGGGACTCTGAGGTTGCTCAGATCTTGGTGAGATAATTTCCATGTTTCCCATGTGTCCATTTTTTCTTGAGGGAGAACAGCATCCACTAGCATCCATCCTTTGACTCCATTTGACATTTCACGTAACAAGAGCCTGCCTTTGATTGTCACTGGGCTTAAAAGCCTGAATTTTGCCTGAAACTCTCAGACTGAAGAAGTCTCTTGGAGAAGAGACGAAACGTTTCATTAGAGAAGAACCCGTCCAGAAGACCTACACAATTTTTTTCTTTTTGATTTTTTAGCTGGATTACTGAGATGCATCAGGTCACTGGTGATGCTAGTCCCAAGGGATCAAAAATACTGTTGATCACAGAGAGAACCCCGTGGCAAGTGTAGGGTTTGTCATTAATGGCTACCTTGAATGTGAATGAGTCAGTGTTTATATCCCAGCATATTCCCAGACTTCTCTGGGCTGGTAAAGCATCATCGCCAAGACTCAAGTCTTTGATGCCAGAGGCCAAGTCTTCTTGGTTGAAGGCTGCCATAACTGAGACACTATATGAGGCGATTTTGTGGAGCTTGAGGTTGAACTCAGCCAAAGATGCACATGTCCGCTTGAGCAGATCAATTGCTGCAGACTCAGTGGGAAGCGAAATCAGCCCATCATCAACATAAAAGTGCCTCTCAACAAAGTGTCTTGTGTCTGCTCCAAACTTTGTTTCACCTTCCTGGATGGCTTTTCGTAGGCAATAGATGGCTACAGCTGGTGATGGGCTATTGCCGAAAACATGCACCCGCATGCAGTACTCCTGTACCTCTTTTGACAAATTGTTGTCCTTGTGCCACAAGAACCTCAAATAATCTCTGTGGTCCTGTCTGACTAGGAACCTGTAAAACATTTGCTGGATGTCAGTGCTGATTGCGATGAGCTCTTTCCTAAACCGAATCAACACACCGAGGAGATTATTGTTGAGATCTGGACCTGTTAACAGTACTCAGTTGAGTAATACACCAGATTGTCCAGCATTGGAGTCAAAGACTACCCGTATCTGACTAGGCTTCTGGGGATGATATACTCCGAAAATGGGTAAGTACCAGCACTCTGTGTTCTCATCGATAGGTGGGGTGATTTCAGCATGATTGTTCTCGAACAGCTTGTCCATGAACTCTGAGAACTGTTCCTTCATTTGGGTTTTTTTTTGGTTAAACTGCACCTCAGTGAGTTGGGTCTAGACAGTGCTTGGTCTCGATTATTTGGGAGTGGCAAGCGAGGTGATTTGAATGGTAAAGGAGCGATCCAGTTATTATTTTCATCCTGAAAAAATTCCTTTTCCATTATCTTCAAGAATGTCTCATCCCCGAAAGATTGGGCACACCGGTTCTCATTCTCTGTGTGTTCAAAAAAATTTCTCTCCAAGATTTTCTCCTGCTGCATCCTGCTTTGAGCTGCCTTTTAAAATTTTAGTTTTGTCCTCCTCGCCGTAGCATGATTTTTCTTTGATGTTAATGCTGTTAGGACAAGGAGTGAGAAGAGTTGGACGTCCATTGAGAGCATGTGTGTTTTATAGACGTTGATGATTGGCTTATGAGCAATAAGGCATACTTCCCCCACTATTACCCAGCCTAAGTCCAGGCGCTGAGCAAAGGGAGCGTTGTGGGGCCCATTGACTTGTTTTTGTGCCTTGTGGACTTGTATGATGTCCCTGCCAAGTAAGATTGTTATCTGGGCGTCTGGATCATACTTGGGTATGAGAGGAGCAAGGTGTTTTAGGTGAGCGTGGGCAAGAGCAACTTCAGGTGTAGGTATTTCATCTCTATTGAACTCTATCTCATCACATTCAATGAGAGGAGGGAGGTCTAGACGTGGGCCTTCACCTACTGGCTCAGTTTGGAACCCCACTGCTTTCCTGCCAAGCATTTGAGTTAGACTGGCACACATTTTCATATGGTATGTCAGAGGGCTACCCTTGATTCCAAATAGCTCAAAGAATTCAGGACGGGCCAGTGAGCAATTGCTTTGATTGTCAAGGATTGCGTACATCTTAACAGAGCTTTCTGGTTGACCTTTAGGGAAAACTCGAACTAGACATACCTTAGAGCAAGAACGTGGGGGACAGCCTTCACCGCAGATCTCAGTGCACCGTGACGTGACCTCCGTTGGCATGTTGTCTTGGGGCTGAGGCTCTAGTTCAGATGTATTTTTCGGCTGGGGTCGTTGACTCACATCAGGATGCATGGCAGAGCAATGTTTTTTACTTTGGCACTCCTCACACTTGACTCTTTGGTCGCAGTCCTTTATTGTGTGCATAGGGGAACAAAAGCGGAAACACCGTTTGTGTTCTTTGAGTATGTTTCGCCTTTCTTGTAGTGGTTTAATGCGGAAAGCTCTACATTTAGCTAGAGGATATGTTTTTTATGGAGAGGACAGTAACGAGTTAGATCATCCTCTTTGATACTGGTAGGAGCTGTTGTATCGACCTCTGTTCTGTTCACAGTCAGGGGTGTTTTGTAGCTGTTTTGTTTGAATGGTGTTCTTTCACCTTTGTTGAAGAGTTGGCTGCCATAAGTCACAAAACTTGGATCGTTTCTCACTTTTGCCTCTTCCTGTACAAACTTTACAAAATATGAGAAGGGAGAGAATGTTACCTCATATTTTTGTTTGTATTTTGAACCTGAATGGAGCCACTTATCTTGTAAACTTGGAGGCAGCTTTTCCACTTTGGGCTTAACATCACGTGGTGTGTCGAGGTACACGAGGCCTGGGAGATAAGCATCCTCTTTGGCAACCTGCAGTTCTAAGAGTAAATCTCTTAGCTCCCTGAGTTTTACAGTGTCTCTATTTGAGAGGCGAGGGAAATTGTCTAGTTTTTTGAACAAAGTATTTTCTACTGCTTCTGGTGTAGCATAACATTCTTCTAACCTTTCCCATGACAACTGAAGGGCAGCTTTGGGGTTAGTGGTGTAGACAGCTCTGATTCTTTTAACATGCTCTGAAGACTCTTTACCGAGCCACTTGACTAGCAGATCCAACTCCTGGCCATATGTGTGTAGCACAACATTCTTCTAACCTTTCCCATGACAACTGAAGGGCAGCTTTGGGGTTAGTGGTGTAGACAGCTCTGATTCTTATAACATGCTCTGAAGACTCTTTACCGAGCCACTTGACTAGCAGATCCAACTCCTGGCCATATGTGAGATCAACACCTTCAGTTGCATTTAAAAATGATGACCGCCATGCTCTAAAGTTTTCAGGGGTGTCATCAAACTTAAAGAGTTCTGTTGTTATTAACTCTCTGCGTGCAAGGAACCTAGCAAAGTCAGCCATAGGTGGATCACCATTGTGGGGAGCTGGGTGACTGTTTGGCTTGACACAGTCTCTCTGTGTGTCAAAGGTTTCATCTTTTACATACATTTTATTGAGCGATAATGGAGAGGGAGTTGGTCTAGATCTTCTTGGAGTAAATGGTGGTGCCCCTGATGCCGGTCCATCTTGAGGGGTCTCTTCTAGGGGTCTCTTCTAGAGAGCTATGCAACTTTATCTGGGTTTGGTGATGTACGTACTCCATAGTTCTCTGTCTGACAACTTGTGATGGAACCTCGCTTTTTACGCTTTCTCCCTTGTCTTGTTCAGCAGTTGTGGCAGCTTCTAGAACTTCTGCCTTTACCTTAGCAGCTGCAGCTTCCTTCTCTATCTCCAGCATTTCTAAATCCAGTTCTAAATTTGCTTGCTGTTTTTGATTTCTAATTGTCTCTTACTGTATGAGGCTTTTGCATTTGCGGCTTCGGCAGTAGCTCGTGCAAAGATGCTTCCAGTACATTAGACTTTGAAGATGACTTGCAGGATGAATGTTTGGAGCTGGAATATTTGGATCTGGAGCTAGCTCTGGATGATGCTTTCTCTTCAGAGTTAGACATTTCCTCTGCCTTCTCCTTATGAGCGTTGTCCATTGCTGTGGCATAGGTTTTATCTTCCACCAACTGCTGATTTGGCTTTTTACTGTACTGTTATCACTACGTGTTGGATACACTGTGTATGTTAACGCAGATGAACAGCAAGCCAAACTCAGTTCTTCATAATTGTGGCTTGAAAGCTCAATGAAAGGGTCGAGTAAAACTACAAAATAAACAGAAAATAAATGCACATTAGCTCCTTATTATGTTAAATAAATGAACCAGAAAACATACATAAAAGTTAATCTTAGTTGTTATTAATGAAAACAGTCAGTTAAGCTACCTTTTCATATGCTAATTAGATCGCTAGCATCATTGCTATGTTAACACACAGTGCTTAGAACAAAACAAAGCCCTGGGATCAGACTAATTCCTGGAATCAACACATTCACAAAACGATCTCAAAATTTGCTCCTACAAACATATAGTTAAGTTGAACATTAAATGAACTTACAGCCATTGCTTTCGAAAGTGTAGATAAAGATTTAGGACACAGGAAGTGAAGTTTAAACATAGATAGGCAGACTTTCTAGGAGCACGTTTTCCTTGTTCCTGTGAGGTGAAAAATCACTTCTTCTGTTCCAAAATTGAACTGCTGTTGATCTCGGATAAAGACTGACTCTGGATTCAGGCTGGTTTGAACAGCAAGCAACTTTATTACTGCAGATCAAAAATACAGCCTATGATCAAATTGTGGCCTTCAGCCAATTGATTTCTCCAGTACGAAAGTCGGAGAAAGAAAGGCCCCCAGGTGGGGGTGTACAGAGGTCTTTAAGCAACAGATGTACATAAATCACGGTGTACCTCAAACGTTGTCCTAAAATGGTGATGTGTGTGGAACTCTGAAGCTGAGTGGCTGATGAGACACACATGTATACATTCCTTAGACAAACCCCCACTCTTAGGACACTACACCTGCTAAGTATTACTTCTGCTACCCAGAATGCCTTGCAACCACAGACTTCACCTTCAAAATAAAATACAGATAAACCATTCTGACTGCATGGAGATTATTTTCTTTTTTAACCAAATGCACATCCTTGTTAACATGAATTATTGCAGTTTTAAATTTTATATTGATTTTTAAGATTTTGCATTGGGCAGAACACTAACAATAACAGTAACAACAGCTTTTTGACAAGTTTAAAGTTTCTTTAAAATACATTCAAAATATTAAACAATAAACTACAAAAAATAATTTGATGAAGTGCAAATTAACATATAGTTGTATCTGCAACTGTATTTGATAATGTTTTGAACTTTTAAAATACTGCATGATAGAACTAGAAGCTGCACTTCATATTAGTGACAAACTGGTGTTTTTTGACGGATTACCTTCATTTTTGCTTCTACTTTTCATTTAAAATAAGTTTCCATTTTCGGCAGGTTTCTAAGGTTCTTCTTCTACATATTGAAAAAGTTATTTAAACATCTGAGTGGCGCACTACCGCTACTGCTACTAGTGGTGAGAAACTATATTGCACCTCATTCAAAATCAATGCTGTCCCACGGCCCTCTGCGGCCCAAAGTTAAAAACTGTTGTTCTTTTGAGGCCCTCAAGGTGGTGCCTGCGGCCCACAATTGGGTCGCGACCCATAGGTTAAGAATCTCTGATGTAGACATTAACCAAAGCCACTAACCTGTTCTTCAGTGAATGAGTCCGTGAAGAAACACTGACTGAGTTGCTTTGGTTCCGGAGCGAGGCGGTAACGTCACTGTTTGTTTGTGTTTTTGGGTGGGATCCGAGAGACTGAGACTGGGTAGTTGGGCAGGCAAGAGTCTTACACAAGAATCCGAAGTGCAAATCTGAGTTTGAGGGATGAGGCAAGGTTCTTGTTTCCGTGGGGCAGGTGTGGGTCGTTTTCCAGGAAGTCCGAAGGAGTGAAGTGCCGTTCAGGGGACTGGATGACTGGTTTGACCCGAGACACATGGAACGTAGGGTGTACTCTCATAGACCCTGGGAGCCTGAGTCTGACTGCCACCGGGTTCACAACTTTGGAAATGGGAAAAGGACCCCCGAACCGAGGAGCCAGTTTACGGTATTCCATCCTCAGAGGCAGGTCTTTTGTGGACAACCACACTCTGTCACCAACTTGATACTGTGGGCGGGGATCCTCCTTCTGTTGGCAGTTCTGGAGGCAATAAGGGAGGATTTCAAGAGTTCTTTGCGAGCCGCTCTCCATATTCTCTGACATCTTTGGGCTGTCTGATGTGCTGAGGGAACTTGGGCTGCTCGTTCGGGGGCTGTGAACACCGGTGGCTGGAATCCGTAGACTGCGTAGAACGGGGAAGGATCAGTGGCGCCTGCAGGTAAGGTGTTGATAGCTTGTTCCACCAAGGGAAGATTCTTCACCCACTTAGTCGGGTTGTTGTCACAGAGGATCCTTAGGCGGGTTTCCAGCTCTGGTTCCTGTGGGCCCTCCAGCTCTGGTTCCTCTGGGCCCTCCTGCTCCAGCTATAGTTCCTGTGGGTCCTCCTGCTCCGGCTCTGGTTCCAGTGGGCCCTCCTGCTCCGGCTCTGGTTCCTGCCGGTCCTGCTCCATCTCTGGTTCCTGTTGGTCCTGCTCCATCTCTGGTTCCTGCTGGTCCTGCTCCATCTCTGGTTCCTGCTGGTCCTGCTCCATCTCTGGTTCCTGCTGGTCCTGCTCCATCTCTGGTTCCTCCGGGCCCTCCAGTTCTGGTTCCTGTGGGCTCTCCAGCTCTTGTTGGGCTTCCTGCTGAGTCCTCTGCTCCTGAGGATCCTGGTTTGGTTGCCGTCGACTCCACATCACCTGGTTTGGCTGCCGTCGCCTCCACGTCGCCTGGTTTGGCTGCCGTAACCTCCATGTCGCCTGGGTTGGCTGCCGTCGCCTCCATGTCGCCTGGGTCGGCTGCCGTCGCCTGGGTCGGTTGCTGTCGCCTCCATGTTGCCTGGGTTGGCTGCCATCGCCTCTTCATCCCCTCTGTCGCCTGTGATCTCCTTCGCCAAGGCTCTGGCTCCATCAACCTCCGCCGGCTCCTCATCGCCTCTCGCTTCCTCCCTTGGCTCCGCGTCTGCTCCTGCCTCCTCCCTCTCGGCTCCACGTCTACTCCTGCCTCCTCCCTCTCGGCTCCACATCTGCTCCTGCCTCCTCCCTCTCGGCTCCATGTCTGCTCCTGCCTCCTCCCTCTCAGCTCCTGCAGCCCTGTCTGGAGTGGGGGTGTCACCAGGTCGACCTCCTGACATTGGCTTCTGCAGTTGGGAGGTTCATGTCCGGCCTGCTGAACTTTATTGGTCTCCTCTCTCTCGGCTCCATGTCTGCTCCTGCCTCTTCCCTCTCAGCTCCTGCAGCCCTGTCTGGAGTGGGGGTGTCACCAGGTTGACCTCCTGACATTGGCTTCTGCAGTTGGGAGGTTCATGTCCGGCCTGCTGAACTTTTTTGGTTTCCGGGGTCTGTATGTTTTGGGACGTCGGGAGCCGTTCCCTTAATGGGGGGGCTATGTTTTATTTCGTCTGCCTTTGCTCCAGCCCCGCCCACTCACACCTGATCCTCATGTTTTCCCCCAGGTGTTTCCTGTTTGTGCTCATTAGTCTCACCTTTTTATTCTTTGTCTTGTCTTCACTTCCCTGTCGGGTCATTGTTTGGTAATGTTCTGTATTGTGCCTTGTCTTGCCATGCCACTGAGTTTTTTGAGCTGCCCCGTCAGCACCTTTTTGTTAAATAAATACTTTGTTTTTTGGAACCTTTATTCTGCCTGCGCCATGGGTTCTTTCCTGCCTGAAATTCATAACAGTAATATATATAATTTATTGGAAATAAGCTGGAAAAATAAATATGAACGTGAATTAAATTATAAAACATGAGGTAAAGTTCTCTTTTTTAGTTTAATTAGTACATTTTATTTATTGGTCCATTGATATATTTCTGCTTTTATTTCTAATTATGTCAGTTTTGTTCTCTGTAGCAAATGATGCAAAGAGCTTTTTATGAACATTTTACTTAACATTAATTACTATTAGAACAATGGATGTTTGAAATGATTTTTTTCCCTAAACTTCAGGGATCAAGAGGCTAAATTAATATTTAATTCCTGCTCACTGTACTGCAAACTTGGGACCAGACTATGGTTTGTTTCTGCTAAATGTTAACAAATTATAAAGATGTGTTAAAGATTTTTAACCCTCCTGATGCCCTTTGGTCATAATAATCCATGGGGATTGGTTTGGCCCCTAAACTGAGGTACACAGAAATATTGCTTTGCATTACTTTTAGTAATAAAAATATACCTGAAAACTTACTTTTGTTAAACCTTTCTGCAGAGAAGCCAACTCATGAGGCCTTTCTGAAGTCAGGATCCTGAAAAACATCCTGTTTAACAAGAGTATTTTATTTAGGCTATGCCTTTGAGCCAGACTAGCATCTACAACCTGCAGACTAACAGATGGTAAAAAGACTTTGATTCACAAGAATGAGCTTAAACAGGATAAATGACTAAACTCTGTGGTAGAGAGCAGCATACCAATGTACCAAAATACCAAGGGATTTTTTTTCCACTCAGTTGCTGTTTGGCAACAGGACATATGGTTTTCTTAGATCTAAGCAAAACTGGAAGAACAATTTAAGCTCAAGTAAAATTGGCATTCAGTAACTCTTGAGAGCAAATATGCCAGGTAAATTCTATTAATCCTACTGACCGCTGGACTACCATCAACAAGGTGAACAAGCTCCTGCACCTGCTTAGCTGCATTCTCCAATTAGTATGATTTGTACTAATTTGGGACATGTGATAAATTGAGTTAATTTTGTGTTCATTCCTATTGGTTCCTGATCTGAGTGGCTACACCTGCTGTGAAGTTTCCTGACGAACTGCAGGGCTTTATAAGCTGTCTGCACCCGATGGTCGACGCTGAAGCATCTAACCTCTTTGGTAGTGTCTAAGCCTTCTAAAAGTTAAGATATCGAAAGTATTGTTATTTACCTTTTTTGTCCTTCACTCAAGGTGGATCCTTTTGTGACGAACTATCAAGTCTTCGACCTCTCAGGAACTACAGCCACAGCCAACTGCAAAAGTTTGGAAACATCTCTCAACAGGACTCCTCATGTTTCCTTTTTGCCTATGCCACMCTGCCTGAAGAATACCTCACCTCTGGTTTACCTGCCTCTATCTGGAACCTCCATCCTCGTCATTTAACTGTAAGCAAAYAAAGAATATTCATTTTTAAGTCAATACTATTCCTATTACATCATCAGAACAACAATACTCACCTCTCCGTTTCCCTCCTCTCCTCAGCTGATGACCCAAGCATTTTCTTTTTCACTCATTGTAAATAAACTTCACTTACCTTTTATCATCCATTTTCCTGGCGTGTTCTCTCAGTGCTGCTACTTGGTTGAAAGACACAGATTTATGTCAGGACACTCCATTTTGTGACATATGGAGGATGCTGAGCCAGCCCACTTCATATTCTACCTGGTGGTCAGATGATGTTAACATCCACAATGACCACTAGATTGAGCATGTGCAGTAGATGACAACCCAGTAATCTGATAATGTTATACGAAGTTCTTTGAGGTACCACTTTGATTGTAGACAAGTGTAGAAACTGAAAAAGATAGCAGTTGTATGCATTATCCTGAACTTTGCACACCTGACCAGCCACCATGACCAATACAACCCAAAACGGTGTCTCTGTTCTGGTCTGGCAGATCAAGCAGGAGCAGACAGCATTTGATAAGGTTAAACAAGCTCAAAAGCTAGACATTCTGGTTGTAACATGACAGGCTTGCACAAACAGTTCAGTCTTTTATTTCCATCTACTGATGTTTCATTCATGGAAAGTATAGTGTAGGATAATCCATTGTTAACATTGTTATAGCTAAAAACATTTCTTTAGTGGTGTCCGGATTCTGATACCAGCATTTTCACAAGTACTTGTAGAAAATGCCCACTACTCTAAACCAACATCAGTACTGAAACTAGGATACTTGTATCAATACGCCATTGAATGTGTTACAGTTTACATTTCAAGTGAAAAGTTTGTCAGTTTCATGTTTATGACATACATGTTGAGAGAAAATCTCGTTATTTTTATTTATCTAAAATTTGCAGCAGTTTATATCATGCTGTATATTTGATTTGATCCAGTCAGAGGGGCTGTAGGCCTATAAGTAAGCGAAGCCACCTTGTTCTAAATAAAGAAAATGTGTTTTTAGTCATTGTGTAATGTTTAGGTTCTAACTTAGTAATTAGGTACCACTGGTCGATATTGGTGAGTACCCAAAATGAATTACTGGTAATCCAATGAAATTCATTGTGTCTATACATCCAATAAGTCCTAAAATATTTCTTTTGTTACTGGATACTATGTTGTTTTTTGTCTCATCGGACATACCTAACATGTTTCGACATCTGACTTTTCTCTTTATCAGAGGTGTCACAGCTGATGAAGATGGAAAAAAGAAGTAAATAAATTGTCTAGAACCAAAAGAAAGATTTTAGGACTTATTGAAGTACTGATACTCGTATTTGATTTGAGAAAAATTTTTACAAAACACAAAAGAGCATCCTGGTTCCGAAGGAACGTTAGTTTATTCACCAGGTTCGGACGTAACTGTGACCATGCAGCCGCTACATGATCAGTGCCTGAGTGAGACTGACAGTTCCAAATAAACGTGTGATTTTTTATTTATTCACCCCAGTAAATATTAGCACTTCCAGAGACCAGTCTCGTGTAAACAGGGCCTAACTCTGCTGCTTATTTGTGGTCACGTCAGTTCAGTATAAGTTCCTACAGTGGGGTTCTGGACAGATTGTGTTCAGACTGTCAAAAGTATGCAAATAAAAATGGTCCAGACCACTTCCAAATGTGGTCTGAGATGTTTTCAATAAGCACTGAGGACATTCAGATGTGTATTTAGAGCTATTCGATTGAAGCCTCCGTCAGGACTCCCAACCTCTTTTTGTTAAACCGTCCCTACATTTTTTTAGTATAAAATGTCTTGTTTGTTTTTTCTCGATTCGAGTTACTTTTGCTGTTTGGAGCCATTAGAAATTATTGAACAGGAATTAGATTGATCATGATTCTCTGATGTAAGCTGCATGACCTCTATATTTACTGTTTGAGTGGAACCATATAGTCAAGACTCGATTAAAGAGTTAATTTGTGCCCTTCAACTGTTTTGAGTTTCTCTGACTGAAAGCTAACTCTTAATACGTGTGACGCCCACTCACACCTTTTGTTGGCACTCTGAATATTAGATGATTAGATTTTGAGAACTCTTTCCAAATATCTCAAAGACGTTAGAGGAATGTTTTGATTGCTGTAATCAAAACGCATTGTTAAGAATGTAATGAGGCAGAACAGCAGGTAACAAATGCTTCCACGACCCACACAAGCAAACACACACACACATACTGACATGCAGCAGATAGAAGGAAAACACACTGATGAGGATCCTGTGTGTTGAGCCTGCCAAGTGCTCACCCATAATTAGGTGGTGATGTAGTGGCTTTTGTTCTCTCTGATTAATTATCAGCAGCTCTCAGAGTATAAGAAAACAGCCAATTAACTTCATCCTGGTTCTCATTCAATTACTCAGATGCTACACGTGAAAGGTCAGCTGCATTTGGGTTTATTGTGGTTTGAGTCAAAAGCAAAGAGCCAGAAAGATTCTTTTAAGGCCTGTGAAGGGGCACAGAGACAATTTTCTAATCCACTTATCATCACTCCTTGGTGTTTTTCTCATTTTCCACTCAATCTGCTTGTTACATTAATAATAGACAGCCTGGAAAAACAAGCAGTGGCAGCTAAGCATGAAGCAGAGCACAGGAATACATCCAGTTAAGTGACACACTGTCAAAGACAATTCCCTTGTTTCTGAAGTTAACTTAGCAACCATTTAGTTAAAGTCTATTCATTGGCTATCAATTTCACATGCTCAGAACTTGTCAAAACTTTTTTGATACCAGCAATTAATGCTGAAAAGTGAAGCAAGAAATTCAAAAAGAAGACTTAATTTTATTCACTAAATTCTGTGTCTTGTAAAAAGCTATTAAGCTGTAATATAGAAGGCTCGCTTTGGTTCCGGCTGTGGTGTTAATTAGACTGATTTGTTGTGGGAAGGTCGATTGTGGCAGACCAATATGATCAGACCACCACCAGGGTCAGCGGTGGTGTTATTTACGGAGAATTGTGTGTGCGCTCCCTGATGTCTGTCGGCATGGTCACAGTGCGCCCCAGACCTCTCATTACCTCCTCGTTCCAATCACAGGGTGAATTTACTGCCACCACAGGGAGCTGTGAAAGCCCTGTTGAGAGGGAGTTTGGTGCTCCAGTACTTCCACAACCGCACACATTCCCCTTTATGCTCAGTCGTTCTGTCACAGAACTAGCCAGGGTGGGACTCTTACATGAGAGCAAACGTTATAACAGCCCTAATTAAAAAATTGCAACCAAAGACTATTTCAGGCTGAAGTGAGAAAGCACTGTCACTGTTGTTCAACTTTTATTATTTCATTTTCATCAAAATTTTTGTTTTACTACTGCTCATCCAAGCTTTCAAAAAAATCCAAGTGAAGAAGAAACTAAAATATGTTAAAATATGGTTTGATTGTGAAAGAGAGTGGCATGGCTTTTTGGTAGCAACACATGACAGACAAGATTCACAAAACACAAAAAAAATTTTTACCCTCACATAACAATGGAATTTTGCAAAATTGGCATCAGACTTTTATAACCATCTGCCACGTTGGTTCATGCTGTGACAATACAGTGCCATTTCACAGGATAAGTTGTCTCTACTGAGGGGCAATCCAAACTTTAAAAAATTCACAATGACTAAGATACACATGGAAAAGAGTGTGAAGGAATTTACTGAACCTGAACAGGTCCATTGGTTTTTGTTGTTCCAGATGTACCCTTGAAGGTGTATTGCACTGTTCCTTGAACAGAAGTACTTTTTTTCTGTTTGTACCTTTAAAGCTATGTTTTTACATACTATATGCCTAAAGGTATATACTGTATTTTCTTGGGACTTGCCACTGTCAATAACAACTAATGTAATTTTAAAGTTATATCTTTGCTCACTGTACATTGTGCACTGTACATCTACATGTCTGTACATTAAAGTGCAAACATTTCTCTTTAAGAGTACAAACAATTAGAACTATATAATGTTACATTATGAAAAAAGTGTATAGTTTGAACATTACACTTTACCCGTTTTAACAACATATTTTCATGTTCTTACAATGATTTTTTCACATTATGTACTCATTACAGTACAACAAAAATTCACACAATATATATGTATTTTGTACTTCCAATAAAAAATATATTATTGAATGTAATATAATGTCATGAAATTTGTAATAACATCAAAAACAAATTTTATAATGTGAAAAATGTATTGTAAGAATATAAACTTTAGGTGATTTGTAAAAAGATATTGTTAAACAATAAAAATTTCATAATGTAACATGTTAAAGTTGTATTTTACTTCTTATGCATGTTTGTAAAACTATAATATGTCTTTAATCAAATGGTTCAATTAATTGTCTACTTAAGCAGACAGTGTTTGAAAATTAATCCGATAGGCTTGGTGATTTCCTGCTGGTCCAATAGTGTTGCTTCCAGACAGCCAATTAGCCGAGTGTACTCTCACATCTGAAATCTGCATTATCAAAGAGACTGCACAGCCTCTAGTTGTCAGGGGCTGTAACAATTGCACTCTCTGGTTGCTTGTCTCCAAGATTTGATTGATTCTTCCTCTTCTTCTTGAAAAGTTTATTGGCAGTTGGCAAAAAACTGAATTGGGTGTTACCACCACCAAATGAAATGGATAGTTTAATGAAGAGATTTTCACATTTTAAAGCAGTCTGGGAGTGTAATATCAAATAGGAAAGTCATGAACACAACAAGTATAATGTTTTCCTCCACGTTGAAAGTAGTTGCTGACTGCAATGTGTAGCATACTCTCCACTAAATGGTCAGTCAAAACCCTCATTGATTGGTTGTAGCGCCATGTGACAGCGATAACAGTTGAACGTATTTCAATTTGTATTGTGTTGCAAGCCTGCGTGTGCTCATACATATACGAGCTCTAAATTTCACAAGAACGAGTTTTGCCAATCGCCTGTCTGGAGGAGGGCATGTGATTGTTGCCTCATCGCACAGGTTCTATCAGAAATTAATGTAGAGGAAGTGACTTTGCCCCCTTGTGTCGAGTCCAAAAGTTTTCTGAGTTTTGAACATTGATCTGTGAGAGCGATTATTTCACCCTGTAACTTCTGATCTTTTAAACTTTCTAACATTTTGAAAAACACAATCTTCCTAATCAAAGAAACTTTTTTATGAAGTTTATATAGCAAAACGTTTTTAGACCGTAGCTGCAATGGCACCTTTCAAAATCTCTTCAGAAGCTTTCGAGTGCGAGCTCAGTCATATATTTTCCACAGTGGCAACTTAAAAATAGTTTCAAGGATGACTTGTGGCACATTCTAATGTCATTCTGAAAGTGCTCTACTTAATGAAATATAAAAAAATACACGTATCTCAGAGGTGGAGGCCTCCGTTTTCAGTTGTCCCCCTCCCACAGCGCTGCCATTGGCAGTATCACTCCACCCCCTGTTAACAATAGGTATTAATTAGGTGTTAATTAATTAGATAGCCATGTGATGTGAGTATCAGTCACCTGGAGGCAGGACTCAAAAGCCTGAATTTTGCCTGAAACTCTCAGACTGAAAAAGTCTCTTGGAAGAGAGACGAAACGTTTCATTAAAGAAGAACCCATCCAGAGGACCTATACAATTTTTTTCCTTTTGATGTATCTCCATTGATTCACAAGGGCTTTAAGACTTCTTGGTGCCGTTTGTTAGAAAACCTTGAAATAAAAAGTCGTCCTCCAAAACCAATGCTGAGCCGTATCACAGGGAAAAAAATAAGTACTTACAGTTGATAGGTCATATTGAGCCGCTTCGATTGGGCTGAAATTGGCTCGTCAGGTTTAGAGAGTCAAGCGAAACTCCTTCCAAACCATGTGCTCATCAATTACACTGTGTGTACAATAATTGTACCATATTGATCTCTTTAATTCATCTACTCTGCTGGCATCTCTAAAGTGTCTCCCAAGACTGTCTCTCTCACGCTCTCTTTCTCTCTCCTTCGTTCTTGTGTCTAGTTCTCTGTCACTGTTTGGCATCAGACTTTTATAACCAGCTGCCACTTCGGTTCATGCTGTGACAATACAGGATAAGTTGTCTCTACTGAGGGGCCATCCAACCTTAAAAAAAATTCACGACTAAGATACACCTGGAAAGGAGTGTGAAGGAATTTATTGAGCCTGAAAAGGTCCATAGGTTTTTGTTGTTCCAGACGTACCCTTGAAGGGGTATTGGCACAGTACCTTGAACAGAATGACTTTTTTTCTGTTTGTACCTTCAAAGCTATGTTTTTACATACTAAATGCCAAAAAGTATATATTTTCTTGGGACTTGAACACAGTCAATAACAACTAATGTAATTTTAAAGTTATATTTGTGCTCACTGACATACAATTATGTACAATAAAGTGCAAACATTTCTCTTTAAGAGTACAAACAATTAGAACTATATAATGTTACATTATGAAAAAAGTGTATAGTTTCAACATTATATTTTACACATTTTAACAACATAGTTTCATGTTGTTCATACAATGAATTGTTCACATTATGTACTCATTACAGCATGACAAAAATTCACACAATATATTTTGTACTTGTAATAAAACAATCTATTAATGAATGTAATATAAATTCATGACAATTGTAATAACATCAAAAAACTATTTTAAAATGTGAAAAAATGTTTTGTAGGAGTAAAATTTTTAGATATTTAAAAATGTTATTGTTAAACAAAAAACGTTTCACATTGTAACATGATGTAACAT
>NW_013953030.1:32022-33838 GCF_001266775.1 Austrofundulus limnaeus
TGACTAGGTAGGTAGGTAGGTAGGTAGGTAGGTAGGTAGGTAGGTAGGTAGGTAGGTAGGTAGGTAGGTAGGTAGGTGGGTGGGTGGGTGGATGACTCGGTAGGTAGGTAGGTAGGTAGGTAGGTAGGCAGGTAGGTAGGTAGGTAGGCAGGTAAGTGGGTGGATGACCAGGTAGGTAGGTATTTAGGTGGGTGACTAGATACAGTTGTTAGACAATGAAACTGAAACACCTGTCATTTTAGTGTGGGAGGTTTTATGGCTAAATTGGACCAGACTGGTGGCCAATCTTAATTACTTGCGCATTACACCAATAAGAGCAGAGTGTGAAGGTTCAGTTAGCAGGGTAAGAGCACACTTTTGCTCAAAATATTGCAATGCACACAACATTATTTGTGACATACCAGAGTTCAAAAGAGGACAAATTGTTGGTGCACGTCTTGCTGGAGCATCTGTGACCAAGACAATAAGTCTTTGTGATGTATCAAGAGCCACTGTATCAAGGGTAATGTCAGCATACCACCAAAAAGGACGAATCACATCCAACAGGATTAACTGTGGACGCAAGAGGAAGCTGTCTGAAAAGGATGTTATGGTCTAAAAACAGGTGTTTCACTTTCATTGTCTAACCCCTGTAGGTGGGTGGGTGACTAAGTAGGTAGGTATCAGGCCGATTGGGTTCTAGGGTGTGAGGTGCTACCCTAGCCACACCTCTGGCTCTGACCCTGCTTGGGAGACATCAAGAACTCACTGGATAGACAGTTTAGGTAGGTAGGTAGGTAGGTAGGTAGGTAGGTAGGTAGGTAGGTAGGTAGGTAGGTAGGTAGGTAGGTAGGTAGGTAGGTAGGAGGGTAGGTGGGTGTCATCAGAACAAGAAAAAATGTAATTCTGCCATGCCAAGTACAAAGGTAAAGAAATCATTCCTATTTTGTAAATGAGTGACTTGACAAATGTAGGCTGACCTGAACACATTTTGTTTATAACACAAACTAAAGCATAAAATTAACTCATATGAGTGTCACAACCTTTAACAGGTTTATACTGACTGTGACAAAATAACTGTATTTCTTAGCTTTCTTTAGGAAATGATTTTCTTTTACTGAGACCTGTATCTAGCAGAGGTAAAAGGCAGGACTAATTTACATACGTGGAGATCTCAGAATAATAAACTGAGGAAAGTGTTCAGGTAAGCAACTTTAGGCATAAAGGGATTGTTTTTGTATGTAATATTTATGAACAGAGATGGGTGCTTAGGGCTTTATTCAGCGCCTGAACAAAGACTTCGAACCTACAAGATTCCAGACAGTTGCTTAGACTGTTGAATGTAAAGAGCAAGTTTATGGATTCAAAACAGATATGATTATGGAAAAGTGTAGTAGTAAGGATATATGAGGATTTACATTTCGATTTTTTTTTCAGTTTGGAAAGCACAATAAGCACAGTGAGTCTTTAACTTAAGCCTTGTCTGTTTTACGCCACAACTCGTGTGTATTTTAGTGTTATGCAAGCTACTTCATGTTTGATGGAAGGTATGAGGGCAAATATAATTCTCACTTTTGTTTTAAGTCTCACGTGGCTCTGATCCCATTTCTTAATTCTGAAACATGTCAAGAAAGATCTGTTTTAAAAAGAAACATACCACAAGATGAAGGTGGATTATAATTTGGAGCAAATACATTACTGAACCATGATGCCACAGCTAGACATTGGGCCTCATGCAAGAACATGTTCATATTTTTATCCTAAATTTCTCTTACTTTTGTTCGTACAAAGGGTTCGTACGAACATGTCACGTCAGATTCAACAAACTCTTCTATCT
>NW_013953030.1:34740-39613 GCF_001266775.1 Austrofundulus limnaeus
ATATATGACAGGTCTGGACCACTCGTAAATTTTGTTCGTATCTGAAAAAAATCGTAGAATACAAAAACATTGGTGAATGCCACAAATTCTCCTAAATCACTCATACGCACAACTTAAGAACAAATCTGTGCATACGAACGGTTCTTGCATGAGGCCCAATGATTTGAAATGATATCCTATACAACCTACCGGACTTACATTAGGCACAGATTTGTCTTTTTTGAGTCTTTTGTCCTGCTGGGTACAAAAAATAATACATTAGCATTCAAGTAGCTCCCACAGTTCGTCCTTTTACACCAAAGGAATGATCAACTGATCCAGAAGAATAGTCTAAAAATCACCTACTCAGCATCTTACTTATCTACCCCACCACCTGGTAGATGTCAGAAAGCGAGCGGAAAACAGGAAGACAGAAAGAGTTAGAGGAGCCCCTGTTGCCAGATAAAAAATAAAAAAAATTCTGGAATTGACGACACTGAATTGATTTTCAACACCGTATTATGAAGACATATCTCCTTTTTTCCATTCACACCCCACATGCACTGACACACTGCTGTCTCCACACACTATCCTCCTGACGGTGTTATCTCTCTCACTCTTTATTACTCTCACACAAAGCGTTCGACAGAGCCTTGCAGATGTTCTCTCTCCCACAGGCGGCCCAACCACATTCTCACATTTCAGCAAACGAGCCTTGTTATCATATTTGGTGTAATTGAATTAAGCAGTGGTTAAATTGCCTATATTTGTGCTATAAGATAAGCACAATCAAAACTAAACTGCTTTTGACACGTCATAATTGAATTTCAATTCCTTGATGCTTTTAGCCTCGTTGTGTGGCAAATGTTTTTATCGGAGCAGATTAAATCCTTCGTGGAAGTTTTTGTCTGCATGCAAGGATTAAAATTCTACTTGATGATCTGCCATTGAACGACTTTCTGATTCAAGGCTCCAACATTTGTTGGGGAGTCTCCAAAATTTCTCAGGGGTTCTCAGTATCCTGTAGAACAGTGGTTCCCAAACTTTTCAGCTTTTGACCCACAAAATAACAGCAGCAGAGACCTGTGCCCCCAGCTATTTTTGGATGATAAACATTTGTATCGGTCAACATGGGCATGGTAACAATATTTTTATACTACATTTATTCATTTTAAATACACTAACCGCACTCCTTTGTAACAACTAAGGCAAAAATGTCATTAATTCAGAAAATCTTTCCAGGAGTCCACCTTGATGTTTCGGGACCCCACTTTGGGTCCCGACCCCAACTTTGGGAAACACTGCTGTAGAAAGTTGTAATCCTGTTACATGAATTTTGGACATCTTCAAAGGTTTTGTGTGACAGATTTTCTCTCAAAATAGTCAGAGTTGTTGCGATTGTTTTTAAACTGTTTTGAGCACTTCTCAGTTTAGTTTAAAGAAATAAGTGCACTAGTGCTGTTTTACTGTGTTGACAACAGCTTAAACGTGTTTTTTAATACATCTCATACTACAGCCCCGAATGTCCAGCCTCATGTCCAACCAAATCTGCCTCTTTTATATATGTATTCCAGTAAATTGAATTACAGATTTGATGGTAGCTGCCAAGGTGGGTACAATGTAGGCATAGAAGGGCACCAAAATAAATCATACATTGGTACCGCTTTGGATATTACTTGTATCTTGGCACTCAGAAGTCCGTAATTTTCACAAAAAAATTTGTAGCACTCTGACACAATACAATGTGGGGGAGAGGCTGGCGTGTTTGAGTTTAAATCAGACAGGCAGGGAGAAGAGGACGAGGAAGTGGCAAACTTATTTCATTATCGCCTGCTGGCTCTGAGACTTGGTAAACTTAAAGGAAAATTTTAGGAAAAATCCATAAGGAAAAATCATTGTAATTTTACTGACAATCAACTTGACATGTATGATAAATGTACACAGCCCAAAATACAGTTTTGCAGCACACAGAACAGGCTGCGATTTTTGAAAAGTGGCCACTCAAATCACAGCTGCTCTACAAGCAAACACTTTGTCTTTAGTGAAACTGCAGCAAAACATTTTAATACTTAAGCATTTGCAGTCACGACCATGTCCGATTACTTGTGGTGTTCCCCGGGGCTCAATCCTGGGGCCCTTTCTTTTCATCATTTCCCCAAAGTTTTATTATCTGGAAAAAAAATTAATGCTATGTTGACGACACCCAGCTGTGCCTGTCTGCTATACCCACTTTTGTACATCCTTCCTCTTGCTTATCTGTTTATTAGATATTTGAGGTGATTAGAGGAAATTCATTCAAAATTTCCTAAAACCCAACAACAAAATCTGTATTTTTTATGTTGGCTTCAAATCCAATCTTTCTAAATTTCCCTATTCCTTAACCACTATTGACAGTTCCACAATCCACCCCTCTCTTTGTATGACGAGTCCGGGTGCCATCCTTGAGAGCATGCTTTCTTTTGAAAAAAAAAAAAACCACAATTACTCATTTAGATTATTGTCATGCTATTGCTATGAATTGTCTCTGTAAGCCACTTGCAGCCAAAAGCATGGCCCCTTTTATCCATGCCATTAAATACAGTATTGATTACTGTAACTCTACTACCCAAATCCATCCATGAACTTTAACTGGACCAAACCTCTGCTGCTTCCATTATTACCAAAATGCCATTTACAGAACATCTCTCCAGTTTTTAAACAGCTCTACAAGCTTCCCTTTATGTATCGTGTTCAATTTAAGAGTTTCCTCCACACTTTCAAAGCTCTCCATAATCTTGTTTTCACCATACTTTTCTGAAATGTTTCAACCGTATACTGTACTCCATCTTGATCTCTCCAATCTTCCCCTTCCCATCTTTGTATTCCATCTGCCAACTTATCCACAATGGGCTTGAGTGACTTCAGCTGTGCTGCCTGTCCATATATAAAATGATTTTTCTCTTTCTGTTCCATAGAATCTTTTTTCAAATTTAGGGCATTTATTCAAAACGTATCTGTTTAGACTAGCTTATACTACTACTTTCTTTAATTATCAACTGCTACCATGAAAACTGGTTTATCATGTCTGTATGTGTTTGTTCTCTTGAATCATTGGAAACATGCATTTCTTTAAGAAAAGCTACTTTGATCAAATTTGTAAGGAATTTTTTAATACATATTTTATTCTATGCTTCTTCACTATGTGCTTGGGTTATTTTCCCATTTGTACTGAAAGGTGTCTGAGTGCTTTGAAAGGTGCACATAATTAAAATGTATTATAATTTTAAAATCCAAGGAAATCAAAGTTTCACTTCATCAACACCCCGTTGTTGGGTCCATTTTGCTGTTGCAGCATTCTTACAATGCTTGTAAAGAATGAACTGCAGTTTATCAGTAAAGCTGACTCAGCCTGGATAGGTAATGTCCACTAATGAGGTTGGCAGAAAAGGTTTTGCTCAAGTTTTTTTAAATTATTATTATTTAATTTACATAATTTTGAATTAGGTTGAAAAAAAGGATATTGATTGTACTCTTTATGTCTACATTAGGGAGTGATGATAAGTAGGAGTTGACAGCCAAAGTGATCGTTTTCCTCTGTGCTTCGGTTTAAAACCCTGAAGTTGTACAAGTAACTTTGCTCTTTTGATTCCATTACAGAAGCACTTTTCACTCTGTGGCATTGACTAATGGGTAGCTTTTGCCTCTGTAAAGTGTCGGCTGCTGTATGATGTACTTCAGCAGGCCAAGGAATGAGAAAGGTAAAGAGGTCATAAAAGACCCTGTAAAACCAGAGGTGGTAAGGCCCAGTTACAGTGCTGTGGTCTGGATCTGACAGCATTTGAATGCTGACTCTGAGGTGCAAATTGGTCCTGTGTGGATTAGTTATTTGATACCAGTGGAAAGCTGCTATCCCTTTGATTCATCTCTGCACCAGCACACCTGCTGAAGGTGGCGAATTCTCAGGCCGCGTTGCTCTGCTGAGTCAAGCACAATCCAGCTACAGAGAGAGGGCACAGATATGCCACAATGTTTGCTCATCCCAGAATCTGTAAAGATGGGGAACTGTCTCAGTTCTGCTACAGCTGATTTGACCTCCCGAACCCTTTCAAATAGTGAAGGCAGAAATTGTCTGTGTTTTATTTAGGCAACATTGCCCCCTAAAGTATTTTTGGTGTATATCAGGCTCCCTCAGGAGCTTCTGTCTGTAATACTTCTTGAAATCAAATCAACCATCGATGCACCTCACTAGAATTACTCAGTCGCCTTCAATTTAAGGAAAAACACTGGCTGAACACTGAATTCTCAAACCTAAAAGACATATGCAAATGCAGGACAAATTTAGATATTTGAACTTAGATAACTTGTGAACGAGTGAGAAACGAATTCAGTTCATAGAGGGTTAAAATTGCAGACAGTCTTAAATATTTAAAGACCAAAACCTTAATTACAGACTAAACATGGCCTGACAGGTTGTGATTTATTTTTTTACTCTTCTGTATTAAATGTGAATTTATACCAAAGACTAATAATGAAGATTAATAGGATTAGTTAATTAATTAATTAGACTTCATCTATTGCTACTGTGCAAAAGTGAAGCCAAAATGTCCCATGTATGTGAGAACTGCCACATTGTGTATATTTGAAACCAGAGTGCACATAGTGACCTATAAAAACCACAAACAGAAAGTCTTGCTCTTTCCTAAAGAACTTAGCTGCATTCCACAGAAACTAACACTATAAGCATCTGTTGGTTCACGGACAGCTGTCAATCAAAGCTGCCAGTCATGGCATATGTGTATGTGTATGTATGTGTGCATGTATGTATATGGGTAAGTATGTATGTATGTATGTACTGTATGTATGTATGTATGTATGTATGTATGTATGTATGTATGTATGTATGTATGTATGTATG
>NW_013953030.1:40543-61561 GCF_001266775.1 Austrofundulus limnaeus
ATATATATATATATATATATTGTAAAATGTATTCATAGTTCTTTGAATTATTGGAACTAGTCTAAACATGTCACAGAAAATCTAGATCTGCTTTTATAGGGTATTTTTTTATCTTTACTTTAGAGTATGAAGAGGGTAAAGTGTGTGGCAAACTGTCTGTGCTGCAAAAGTATGCTAATACGTAACTATAGTTATTAACACTGAGACATGCCATTACAAACATTGCCCATACTGAGCTGCAGGCATCAGAACATTAGAACAAGAGGACAAACATGCACATCTTGAACACTAGTACACCACAAGGTATGTCTAGAGCTCCCTCTTTTTTTTTAGTCCTTTTTGCGTTTTGGTTTTGTTGTTTTTTGACTGGGTGTTGCACTAACGTGGTGTTTTGTGGGGCTGCTGCACCCTCTGGTGGTGGGAAGTAGGTTTTATATTTTCACATTTCCGGTCGACATATTGCTTACTGGAGCAATTTCTGGAAAGCTAGCAGCTGAAAAGGGATTTGAAACTGACAAACATCTTTACAAGTTGATACGCTCAAAAACACCAGACATAATGGGTAAGTTGTTTGGCGTGTCATTTCGGATTGTTTATTTACTTGAAGGTTAAAAACACCCGACTAAAACAACGATTATGCAATCATTCCGTGACTTTTCCTTAGCTACTCGGCTAACTTGTTAGCTAAAGAGCTAGTTAATGTCAGTACGCAGTTGGGCAGGGTTGCGTTTTTGTTGTTTATCAAACTGTTCCATAGTGTTTTTTCCTTGGGATATTTCTCTTTCGTCATGACAAATCAGTCAAATTGCAGCCAGATGGTTTCAACTACGGAAAACAACCAATGCTATTTCTGAGCTAACTTGAAAAAACTTGGCTAAATAGCTTAGCAACGAGCTGTACTATTTTTTGGCCTCAAGCACATTTTTAGACTAAAATTAACATCGTATTGACGCCCTGTCATTATCGTGATCTTTTCACTTGTCTGTCCGATCTGCTCATGCAGTTATTTATATTAAAACAAATGTTACCAAGTGACAGCAAGGAGGAGGTTCTCATGTGCGTTAATGCTAACTATGTTTATCTATAATTTTTGTATATGATAGGCTGCTGTTCTGACCAGTGCCGTTGAACGATTTATTGTCAAGCATCACCCATCAGCTTAAAAGGATTCAAATTGCTTAATTCAAAGAGCTAATTTCAAACAAGTTCAAATTTGTGCTAGCGCGTATAGCTTAGCTTAGCAATTAGCTGTCAGTCAGCCTGACTCATTAGACCCACTGTTACACAACACTCAGGATTTAAAATAGTCATGTTTGTCAGTAGGTTTTTTTTTTTACTCAGTTGCAAACTAGCAGTTAGAGAGTAACATAAACTGCTACATGTTCGATTACTTAGATTGTGGTTGTGTTTATTGTAAGCTCATGAGTCAGAGTGTTGTAATGTTGAGGTTGCTGAGAGGTCCTGTGTTTTCCAGACCATTCCATCTCATTATTAGGCATGACTTTTTTTCTTTCCTTTTTTTTTTTAGCCCAGCATTCTTACTGGATCATAGATACTGATAAACTGATGCTAGGAATGTAACCATTAATCAGTTGTAACTGCTTAAAATGTGAATCAATTCATAAAAATTAATTGATAGCATTGTGCTTGTATAACAGTAAGTTCTGTCTTTAAGACAAACTCAGTGTGATATTTGATAACTTGAGGTCACAAAAGGATTTGTGATGACATTTTTACTTATTTTTAAGTTATATTCTATTACTAATACAGCAGACATTTACAGTTTGATCCAGGAAAGTATGCTAATGTTAAAAGAGAACAATTCATTTTGTTGAAAAAAAAATAGTATGGCTGGGCAATTAATCGGATTTTGATCTTGATTATGATTTGGGTTTTCAACTATCATAAAAACATAATCAGCACCAGTGACCCACGCAACCCTGAAAAGGAAGAAGCGTGTACAAAAAATGGATGGATGATGGATGGATGGATAAAAACATAATGATCGAAGTTCGCAGTTTACACATGTGCTGCTTTGTGTTGTGAATCCTGTGCCACTGCCGGCACCATGCTGCAGGCTCTTCACACAGCCAAAGTTTCACTTTGTCTAATGTTTTCAAAAATATTTGAAACTCTGAGGGAAAAATTATTTAACAGCCATTGTTTATGTTCAATAAATTTATGTTATCAAAGAGAATGAATAATTTTGTTAAATAATCTAGTTCTCAATTTCAATCAAAAAGATTGTGATTATAATTTTTGCAATAATCGAGCAGCCCTACTTAAAGTCAATAATCAAATCTAGTTGAGACAGTTTTTTAGTCTATCTCTAATATAACAACTCAGTGACCACTATGTTAATTGATTAAAAATATTAAGCTCAAAGCTTTAGTCTTAGTTTATTATTATTATTATGATTGTTGTTGTTGTTGTTGTTGTTGTACAGACCATCTCTCTTCCACATTTAGATCCATTAGTTTTAATTATTATTATTTTTTTGTCAAGATTTTTGGTCTCACTCAGTCTAAAACACTTGATGGTAAAAATGTTTTCACAACCAGTAGGACATCTCTCAAAAGCAGCTGGTCATGCAAGCCTAAAACATTTATCATTTAAGGCCTAGCATTCTTTAAAGGATTATATATCGCCTTATGCGCCTGAGTTTAAAACTATAATCATCACATGTGGTGAAATAAGTCAAAGCTGTTTGAGTCAAACCTTGAAAAATATTTTTAAGCATGTTCTGATGCTATATTGTGATGTGTCACACTCTCAGCTAGAGCCGTACAATTGGCTGAATTATAATCGTGTTTTGTAGATTCTTCTTGCACTGTAAATTGAGTTGGCTCAAACGTATTCATTGTAGAAATATATCTAATGAGTATCTCCAAGTTTCATTAAAATGTGACCAGTGGTTCATGAGGTCTTTGGTCGCTGAAAGACAAACACAAAATATTATTGTCCCTCTTTGCCTTTCGGTGGCGAGCAATCGCACTGTACAAGCATGACTGGTCTAGTTAACAAACTCTTCCTAACAGCTCCCATTCTTCAGCTTTGCATGCCCGGTTAAAATACTTTCTGTCAGAGTGGTTGGCTCTGAAATGCCAGTGTGGACATGCAGTCCTAACCACGCTATTTTTATTCCACCTTACCCAAACACCCAGCATGCAGTGCAGTTGAAAACACAGCAAATCCTACAATCATCATAGATCAGTTCGAGCCACCAGCTACGACCAGGTGTTTGTTCATCCCCTCAGCTCTACCATCTGCTACACACTTTCCACAAAGATGGGTGTGCTAAAACACGACCTCAGTTTCTGATGTTTGTTCTAATATTTAACCTGAGAACCCCTCCTGCTGATACACTGAAAATCTTTTGGCACAGGAGGTGGCACCGTTCTGTGTTGGTGGCAGGTTTTTCTGTTCTCCCTCATCATTCTTTTGCTCCCCTGGGTGACTCAGAGACATTCCTTGTGCCTCAAGCAGGTGGATGACCGCACAGAACCGAAGAACGGGCAGTTTGTTTCGGCCACCAATTTACACTAATGCTTCAGTTTGAGTCTATTGAAGAAATATTTGTTCAGACTGGTAGATGACTAGCTTAGCTCTATGTATTTTTAGCCCGTGTTGTCTAGTTTTTGTGAGCTCGTTTTATAAATAGTCCATAGGAATGTCATTTCTTCATCACAGGCTAACATTAGAATAGTCAGGACTCAGGAGTAATGAATGCAAACTTATTAATCCATCACGTTTTCACACACACGTGGGGTCTTCAATCAGCTTACCTCAAATGAGGCAGCTTTTTTTCTCTTCTTCTTCTTCTTCTTCTTGTCTTGATTATAACATATGTGCTTTTGTTTTTCTTATCAGAGCCATCAGCCAGTCCGGCCAAGGACAACTACAGGATGAACCGTTACAAGAACAAAGCACTGAATCCAGAGGAGATGAGGCGCAGGAGAGAAGAGGAGGGCATCCAGCTCAGGAAACAGAAGCGAGAACAGCAGGTAAGCTAAGCTGTCCACCAGAGCTGTGACTCTCAGCTAACCTCATATTTCACTTTAAAGGGGCAATATCATGTAAAATCAACTTTTTTGAGTTTTATATCATGTTATACTCTAAAAAAAAACATGCCCAAAGCCTTGCTTTGATTCATTCATGCATGTTTGAGAAATCCTGCAGTGTTTTTAGGAAGCCATGCTGAGGAGCAAAATGGCAGGTGGGGACCAGAAATGCCTTTTGGGACCAGAAACGCCTCTGGGATGTGTCTTTTTAAGCTGAACTTCCTTGTGGTGGAGTCCCCCGCTCCGCGACTCCGGCAGGCTACGTGCTGAAATGGGTGTGACCGAAGTGGTTGGATTTTCTTAAAGAGACAGAGACCTATTTCAAGGCGTTTAGAAACTGTCAAGATGAGAAGTAAATTGTTTCGGGGATTTTTACAAATATAACTCTTTCATAAGCTGAAAATTTAACATAGTTACTTTATTTTAGTATAAAATTGAAATATAGGCTTGGAAAGCACATAATATCGCCCCTTTTAAATATGATTCTTCCTAGTGTCTGTGGGATGTACTGTAGTCAAAACCCTGGTAGTAATAGTTACTTATAAATAAGTGGTATCAAGCGGCATATAGTCTAATTCAGGGGTGCCCAACATTTTTTGAACCAAGAGCTACTTTTGAAGTCGGCAGTTTGCCGAGATCTACTCGTCCAGTCCAAAACATAAGTTTTCTTCTCCCTACTCCTCACTTCTTTAAAGTAAATAAAACAGAATGTAATGTGTTGCTAGTTTTATTTAATTTAAAGTATTGTCAAACAAAACTATCTACTTAACCATATATTTACCTACAAAAAAAGGAAAAGATAAAATTCTTTCTTAACTCCTGACAGAAACAAAAGAGTGATGCTTGAACTTTTTTCAAAGTCAAAGCACACAATATAAAACTCTCTCGTTTATGCTATTACAAAAAGTGACTTACGATAGTGCAGATTCACAAATCAACAACAACTATTTCGAACCTCAATCTTTGTGCAGCATGCAGGATGTGTGTCATCTGCAGGTGTTGAAGAGCTCAGTCGCTCACTGGTCCGGACTGCTGGCTCCCAAGGGCCATTCAGAGAGTTTCACCTGTTCACCACCTATCAGAACAGACACAAACACGCAGCCACGTTAGGTAGAGAAAGGGCACACCCAAACTGCTAGCTAAATAAATAAATAAATAAATAAATAATAAAGGTGCCAGTCAGTATATAAGACACTAGTCTGGTCTAAAATGTAATAAAAAAATAACATTCAGACACATTGTGACAAGTCTAGAGGAGACAACTTTTTTTATGCAAGCTATATAAAAATAAATGTATGTCTACCTTAGTAGGATTTCTGACACTGAGAGGAGGCCAGGGTCTCATAGGTGGGCAGTATGAGATGGATGAGAGGCGCAGGCAGGTCTCCAGATGATCATCAGTGGATCTGTTCTTGGACTTCATGTGAGAGAAAGCTGAATCAAGTTCAAAGCACCTCTTCTGATGGTGGGATACGTTTCCTCTGACAGCAGACTGCAGAACTCTCCATCCACTTGTTGCTCTGGATTTGATCCCAATGTCATTTTGCAGAGTCAAGACCTCATTTTCAACACCAGAGCAGTCCAGCTGAAACACAGACATGGATTTGGACACATTCATCTATCCTGGTGGACAACTGCACGTCTTTATAGCAGCCACAATCTCACTTTTATTTTTAAAATCACGGAAAAGCACGTCTGCAGCATCAAACGCGTCTTTCATAACTTTGTCATTGCTGAAAGACGGTTTTTTGTGTTGAGGCAGATACGGGGCTGCATTAGCAGCCTTTCCTTAGGAGGGGAAATCCATCTCATAGCGTTTGTGCATTGTTTTGAAAGAAATGCAATTCCACGTTATCCTTTTTGGACAAGCCAAGGCAGCGCTCGAATTACATATGAGTCCTCTTCCCACTCCAGGTGAAAATAATAAGTTTTTATTTGCTGTCTTTAGTTCATTTTTTTCCCGCCTCGCTGCCATTTTTTTTTAACAACGTGACCCTAATCTCGTGAGACCATGTTCGGAGTGCTGTTTCACAACACCCAAAACTCGCGAGACTGGACCGTGTTCAAGAATGCAATGTTAAACAAACATTGAAAAGTGTGCGTTCAAGAATGCAATGTTAAACAAACGTTGCGAAGAGTGCGTTCAAGGCTGCAATGTAAAACAAACAAACGCTGCGTTCTACAAGAGCGCGTTTAAGGCTACTATGTTAAACAATGTTGCGTGCTACCAGCTCCGCGATCCGCGAGACAAATCTAAGAAATTCCCTCAGCTTTACTGTCCATCTTCATCACAGTCTTAAACTTCTTATATTTACTGATATATCTTTGTAGTTTATGTGCTATGAGAATATTTAATCTGACGTCTCACTATGTGGTCTCTCACAGCTCTTTAAAAGAAGAAATGTAGATGTTCTCAACGAAGAAGAAGTCATGTTTGAAAGTCCGCTGGTGGACTCGTACCTAAGTTCTCCAGTAACGGTGAGTGGCTGTTTTTCAGACTGACTGTTGAGAAGCACAGAGAAAAAAGCTCTACATTAAATGTTATGTTTTGTTGTTTGTGGTTTCTTTTCAATTGTCTAGACTCCGATGTTAAAATTAAGATGCTTAAGGATCAATGGTTAAAATGCTTTTCTTTTGCAGGAAGGAGTTATTACCAGAGACATGGTTGAGATGCTTTTTTCAGAAGATCCAGAGCTTCAGCTTGCAACAACACAAAAGTTCAGAAAACTACTTTCTAAAGGTAAACCCCAGAGTGAGCCAGGCTCCAGACCGACTCATACACAATTCTGTTGTCATGTAACCTAGTTGTTCTGACTAAACTAGTAATTTATTTAGTAATATATAATTTTGTTTTAAACATAAATACACAAACTTCTTAATTTAAAAGGAAAATATCAGTGTGGTGTCCTAAGCTAGATGCATGTATTTATTAAAATGAATGTTTACTTTATATGAGGTGTTTTTTAAAGTTGAATTGATGCCCCAAATAGAGATGTAAAAACACCTGAATGGTTCCTTGTTAATGAACAGTCTTTGTGTTTTTGTTCTTAAAGCCCAAATGAAAATCTCTGCTTGTAATTTGAACTTTTTTTTGTTTTTGTTCCAGAGCCCAACCCTCCAATTGATGAGGTTATAAATACTCCTGGAGTAGTGGAGAGATTTGTTGAGTTTCTGAAGAAGAGCATCAACTGCACACTACAGGTCAGTTAATAAAATGTAACTAAAATAAAATGTTGAGCAGGCCCAGAATGCCACTTGGCGATCTCTGGCTTCTGTTCATTTATTCTGCATGAGTTAAAGTTGAATAGTTAAAATGTTTTTAAATGTTTTATTGTGGTGCTGCAGTTTGAAGCAGCTTGGGCTCTGACCAACATAGCATCAGGAACGTCCTTGCAGACAAAGACGGTTATTGAGGCTGGAGCTGTGCCCATCTTCATAGATCTACTGAACTCAGAATTTGAGGATGTTCAAGAACAAGTAATTTATTTTTCTAACGTACATGTTGCAACAAGTTTTTTATGTCTATATGTTTTTTAACATAAGATTGTAAAATTGTCCTCAGGCTGTGTGGGCACTGGGGAATATTGCAGGGGACAGTGCAGTATGTCGGGATTATGTCCTGAACTGTAACATCCTTCCACCACTATTAATGTAAGTTAAATCAGTTTAATCATTTTTAATTACTTTAATGACTCAAAACAAGTGTCAGCTTAATGTATTCTTGATCAAATCTTACTTCTTTTTTCTGTTTCAGGCTTCTGACAAAATCCACTAGATTGACCATGACTAGAAATGCAGTGTGGGCTCTGTCTAATCTCTGTAGAGGCAAAAATCCTCCACCAGCTTTTGAAAAGGTAATAAAGCTGTGAGTTTTGAATATTTGAAAAGTTGAGCAAAATAGTTGAATAACAGTTAGGGGTGGGCGTTTTACACAAAAATGTCCTTTCAAAATAAACTACAATGACAGAAATAGATACTGGGACATTTAGGTGTTTTCTTCAGGTGTTGGTGCAAGATAAAAGTAAACAACTGGAGAAGATGAATAAAAAAACTTTTTGGCATGTCGCTTTAAAGTTAAATGTAAAATAATATTTAAACCTGTTAAAATGCTTATTTCTTTACCTATTTTAATCAGGAGCAATAAATTCAGAGTGTTTTTGCTTGAAATGCCTGTTTCTACTCCACACATCAGTAAGAAAAAGACCACGCTTTTGCCTATCAGGAGTCATGATAGGCAAAAGCGTGGTCTTTTTCTTTTCTTGGTCGTGGTCTTGGTCTTTTCCACTGCTGGCTTTGTACTTCATGTCATAAATATTGCAACGAGCATAATTTTCATCACATTTTGAAAAGTGGAGCCATACTTTTGAATGTTTTCTATCCGCCATGTTTACTCCGTTGTGGCTGCCAACGTCATTACGCTCTTGCGTGATGCTGCATTCAGGTGGAGCATGGAAAACTCAACACTCTTCATTCTTATGGTCACAATGATGCGTTTAGGTACCAAAACATGGTACCGATTGATTTTAAATTAATTGTAGTACCGACAGAATTCGGTCTGTGCCTATAAAAGTACCGAATTCGGTACCCATCCCTAATCAGGACATAATAAATAATCTGATCTTTACTATGTTCTAATTTTATTCTAATCTAATCTAAAGTGCACAAAAATCATACAACAGATTCTGCTACATAATCATTTAATAAACAAAAAGAAGCCTAAACAGATTTAAAATGTCATAATTTCAGCAGAGACTCAGTATGTTTTCAATTGTTATGACAAAAAGCCACTAAAATCTAGCCTGGTAAAAACCAGACCCTTGTCCTTCACTTTGCCTCGTACGAGGGTCTGGACTTTCTATAGGACTTATCTATAGAGAAGCGATTCTTGCTGGAGTCGTGGCCTCTGTTGAAGTGTCACTGTGAAGGAGGCTAAGCTAAGAAGCTAGCCGGAAATCGCGTGTGCTGTGAACAACCCTACCGAGAGGAGAAAAGTACCAAGCCGAACGAGATGCCGGTAAATGAGAGCTGCTGCTTTATCAGACACATTTAATTTAATTTGGAAGCCTTATCAACATGGACTGGCTTCCTTCACTTCCTCCACTGCCATTGCTAAACTAGCAGACACTGCGCAGAAAATCGACGTCGTTCAAAACTCCGCCTTCTGTTTGTTGATTGGCCCAGATAAAATAAACTACAAGCAGACACTGCGCAGAAAATCGACATTCTGTTCTCTGATTGGTTTGGCTAAAAATCTGCCAGTGAAATCCTTGTCTACGGGAGAAATCCCAGACGGAGCACTGAAGGGAAACTAGAATTGAGCAGAACTGTGTAGGAAGGCAAGGGCCAGGCTAACTAAAATCTAAAAAAAAATATTAAAAATAGTTTCCTGTTGTTTGTGACTTAAAAATCTGGTGGTGCTCCCCTCAGCTGCTCTGGCTGAACATTTCTGCCCCAGTGTGTCTGAGCGTCACGGGTAATGCTGGGTTCTTGTTATTTCGGCTCATAAATTATTATGTATTGTGTTGGTGCTGTCCAGGTGTCACCTTGTCTGCCGGTGCTGTCCAGGCTCTTATTTAGCAGTGACCCAGACTTGTTGGCAGATGCCTGCTGGGCTCTCTCGTACCTTTCAGATGGCCCCAATGACAAGATCCAGGCTGTGATTGACTCGGGTGTCTGCAGGCGGCTCGTGGAGCTCCTCATGTAAGTTTGAGCTCATCTCGTTGTTTTCAGTCGCATGAAGTAAAAATAAAACAACAAAACCTGACTTTCATTAAATTCTACAGGCACTCTGACTATAAGGTGGCCTCTCCTGCTTTGAGAGCTGTGGGGAACATTGTCACTGGAGATGACATTCAAACACAGGTGAGTTTTTCTAGTCCCCCTGTCAGACAAACCAAACTTTGGGCGAATAGACGGCGTTTACACCAACACAAGTTAGATTTGTGAAACTTGTGACCTTCACATGTGACAAATAAGATTTAAACTCCATGTTGGATGAGCTTCTTTCAATAAACGCTTCAAGTCTAACCTGAACTGCTTTTTAGTTGGTGTGTTTTATGAATAGATGAAGTTAACCTGCTGTTCTTATGCCTCTCAGCTGACATGAAGCTGTGATTTATTGTAGCAGAGGGTTTTAACAGCTCCATGTAAACAACTTTTATGGTTCTGTGGTGCCAGCCCTAGCTGTGGGCAAAACTGTATCGTGTGTAATTAATCTTCAAAAAAACTGTTGCTGGTTAATATTTGGCACTTTATGATTAGCGCCGCTTGGAAGACTGGGGATTTCCCCGGTAGTCTGCTTGGCACTCGTCCTCTTTCCTAATAATGACTTGCTCACTTTGTTTTCAGAGTCCTCCCTCTGTCACAGACTTTTCTCCCCTCTATCTCTGCCTTTGAGCTTCCCACCTCCATCTCTGTCTGCGGCTCCACGTTTGAAAATCACCTCCTTGTTTTGATTCAAAGACACTAAACATACTGAACTGCACCCTAATTATAAAATCCAGTCCACTAAATATTATAAACTTCTACGATCTCATTGCTTTGTCCCTCTCTCGCTGTCTCTCCATCACCACCAATCTTCATTCAATGTTTGCGTCTTTTTCTTCTTCTTGCTGTAGATTTGTTGGAGCTCGTCAAATAATGTCATGCCTCAGTCATAAGGGAGGTTGGGGGTTGTATATTTGGTGGGATTGGGATGAGACCAAATTGTGGATTGAAATGATTTTTTTCTAAATTATCTGCTTCATGTGACAGATGTTTTAAAAATGCTGTAAATTATTCATCATAACTCTGGTTTTATTTGGTCTATTAACACAATTTAAAAACTGGTGTGGCTTGCAGTCTGTGCGTTTGACACAAAGAATAAAATCTTAGAGAGAGCGCATCTTTCCCACTAGAACATTTGTGATGGTCGGTAGTGTAAGAATGCAAGTGTGACAGTAATAACTGTCCTTTTGACAACCCATAACCAAACAAAATATGGAGTTCTGCTTCAAGGATTTATTTATTTTATTTTTTGCAGTTGCGTTATTCAATGAGTCGTTTCAGTTCTACTAAAATAACCAAACAGAGCACGTTTTAATTTCCCTTCTCTGCGTTTAGGTGGTATTAAACTGCTCAGCTCTTCCCTGCCTGTTGCACCTTCTCAGCAGTGCTAAAGAGTCGATTCGCAAAGAAGCCTGCTGGACCATCTCAAACATCACAGCAGGAAATCGAGCACAAATACAGGTAGGCAGGAAATAACACCTTACTGATGTGGAGGCAGCCTACAGAAATTGAAGCCTTCATATTTGGGAGAGTTCAAATAACAACTAATCATTGGTGTTGTGCTTATTAAGCTGTGACTCATTCATGGGAGACGTCTTTGTTCCATTTTACTCAGTAAATCTGACACATTCTTTTGGACTCAAACATTTGAGGTTTAGTTAATTTGCTGAAAAAGTAGTCTTTAATCTGTTGTGATAGATTGTTTTTGTCATTGATGCTGTCTGTAATTGTTTTTGCTGGTATTATTTGTAAACCAGAGGCAGTTTTTATCCAGAAGCACAGCCGGCTGAAACGTTGACTCGGTTAGGGATCCTGTAATTATACTGAAGCTGCTTTATGAACTTGAGCCATATTGTTTTTAATCCTCTCCACAGACTGTGATTGATGCCAACATCTTTCCGGTGCTGATTGAAATTCTGCAGAAAGCTGAGTTCAGAACTAGAAAAGAAGCAGCCTGGGCCATAACCAATGCCACATCAGGAGGAACACCAGAGCAGATCAGGTTAGACTGAAAGTACATGAGCAGCTCATTCATAATCACACAGACAAATATACTGTATGCACAAGCAGAAAAGAGAAACAAGCCAAAGAGAAGCAGTGTTTAGTGTTGATCAGATAGACGTAACATGTCTGACCTCTGTGTGTGTTTGTGTTCAGATATCTGGTTATTCTGGGCTGTATTAAACCCCTGTGTGACCTGCTGACAGTAATGGACTCAAAGATCGTTCAGGTTGCTCTGAACGGGTTAGAAAACATCCTCCGGCTGGGTGAGCAGGAGGCCAAGCAGGAGAACAACGGCTCCGGCGTCAATCCTTACTGTAGCCTCATCGAAGAAGCTTACGGTATCCTGCACACAAACACGCTCATCAAAACCTGCCTGTTCACCTGACCAAACTAAACATCCTTTATTTATCCTGCATATTATCCTTCTGCACACTTTGTATCATTTTACACATCAAGCATTGAAACATTTAGCCTGTGCAGGAAATGGGTTTTGACTTAAAATGACTTAAATAGTGTTTATCATTTTAGCTAAAGTTTTGCTCATTTTAACCTTTAGCTAGTGTTTTGATTGTGTTGACTTGCAGCTAAGTGTTCAACTTATAGCTTATAATTAGTGTTTTGGGGGGCATTTAGCCACTGTTTTGCTCATTTTAACTGTTAGCTAGCATTTTTTTTCTTTTAGCTACTGTTTTGCTTGTGTTAACATTAGGGCTGGGCGGTATGACCTCAAATTCATATCACAGTATAAATTGAACTCCTTCAAGGTAATGGTATATATCGTGGTAGAAAATTATCATAAAAAGTTAAGATAATGTCAGTTTTAGAGCTTTTTTTTTGCAGAAAAATGTAATCTTAATTAAATCCAACATTTTTGCTTTAATAGCTGCCTGCCAAACAATGAGCTTCTGCCTGCTGAACTTATCAGCTGCTACTCTGCTGCGTGCTCATCATTATCATCTTCATCCTCAGAGCAGAAACTGACTTTACATTAGCAAGATGGATTTACGACAGAATGAACATCCACGTCTTTTTTTTTTAAATAATCTCTGTGGGTAACAATACATAAAAAACTTTTTTTTTTTCTCCCACAATTGGGTGTGAAAAACTACAGTTGTTAAAGCTTCGCTCGGCGCGACGTGCTGCGAGAGGGAGGGAGGAAATGATCCTGCGACACGACGTAACTTTTCAACAGCGGGAGGGGGAAATTTTAGGATTTATTATCTGTAAGTGTTTTAAAACGCTAGAATTTCTTCATATTTCAAACTCCTGCTCAGTTGTCTCTGCACTCGCAGCCCTGTTGACACAGGTGTGATTATGTAATGACGATAGGACGGTAGAGGGTAAATTTCTACCGTAGGCCAACTTCATACCGTTTCTACCGTCTACCGCATATACCGCGCAGCCGTAGATAACATATAGGTAGTGTTTCACTTTTAGCTCATAATTTAGTGATTTTGGGCTTTTAATTAGTTTTATGCTCCTTTTTAGATAGTGTTTTACTTGTTAGCTTGTTATTAGTGCTTTACTTTTAGCTTATAATTAGTGTTATTTTGGGGTATTTGGCTTGTGATTTGCTCCTTTTAAGTTGTTGCCAATGTTTCTTTGTTTTTTGTTTAAGCTAGCATTTTCTTCTACTTTTAGCTAATAGCTAATGTTTTATTTATTTATTTATTTTTTTATTTTTTTATTGGGTGGGAGTAGCTAGTATTTTGCTCCTTTTTAGCTAGTATTTTTCTTGTATTAACTTGTAGCTAGAGTTCTACTTTTAGCCTATAGCTAATGTTTAGGGGGGCTTTTAGCTAGTATTTTACTTCTTTTAGCTTTAGTATTTTTTCTTTTAGCTAGTTGTTTGCTTGTGTTAGCTTATGACTAGTGTTTTTGCAGTGCTTTTAGTAGGGCTGGGCGGTATGACCCAAATTTTATATCACGGTATTTTCAACAATTACACCAGTTTCACGGTATTTGACGGTATTTTTTTTCCTCACAGGTCAGCTGATAATAAAATGTACAAACTTTGCTTATTGACTTTTTTCTTTTACTGCACCTCTGTATCACTGTTTCCTTCCTCTTGTACATTTTTTCTTCTTTGCCTGGTTGTAGACAGTAATCACGCATTTAGGTCAGATCGTGAAGTGTTGAGGAAAAATCATCATCTGGTCTATTGTTACGTGTTAATAAAACTTAAAAGGACGACTCACCTTGCACACCAGTCAACTCCGCTACACTACAAAACTACTTCCGCCCCYGGCTTTTCACAATAGAAGCACACTAGAGTCTCCATGCAATAACGTCTCCATTATAACGTAGCGCGTAACCGTGCATGTCACTGAAGAGTTGTTTACTACATTCAGCGATGATGAAAATGGGATGGTTTTTTTTTTTACATCAGACTATATAAGCAGCTGAAACGCCACCTGCCGCCAGTTGTTCCAACAATAACGTTAGCATGCTAATGGGCTTAGCGGTGCTGCGAGGAAACTTGTCCTCCGGGAAACAGTTCACTGGAGGCCACGACAAAACGTTCTGCACGTGTTCAGGCTATTTACACCGGTATTCTGAAAATTCATATCATAACAAAAATAAAAAACGGTTTTCGGTACAAAACGGTATACTGCCCAGCACTAGCTTTTAGCTTGTGATTTGCTCCTTTTACTTGTTGCTAGTGTTTTTATTTCTTTTAGCAAACATTTTTCTCCTTTTAGGTTATAGCTAGTGTTCAAATTTTGGTTTTTAATAAGTCTGTTTCACCTTATTCAACAAATTTCAACAAACACGATCACAGGTGATAAAACAAAGCCTCAGGTTTTTTTTTATCATTTTACAAAATGTTTCATTATAGTAAATTTTTACCTGTAGGTAATAAGTTTGCTCTGATCAAAGGTTGCCTGTAATGTAATCAAAGTGTTTGTCTGGTTCAGGTCTAGACAAGATTGAGTTCCTCCAGAGTCACGACAACCAAGAGATCTACCAGAAGGCCTTTGACTTAATTGAGCGTTACTTCGGGGTGGAGGATGAAGACAGCAGTCTAGCCCCTCAGGTGGACCAGGCCAATCAGCAGTTCCTCTTTCCTCAGCAGGAGGCTCCCATGGAGGGCTTCCAGCTATAAATCCTCTAAAACCTACCAAACAGACCCTTTATACTCCCCGCATTCTGTGGAAGGTCCTTCAATGCCCGAGTCATGCCACTGTGTTGTCCTCCCTGATCACCACAAGCACACATGAACCTGCCCTTTGGAGGAAATCTTTTGCCCTCTTAAACCTAAAAACTCTCTCTGGTCATTCTTTCCCACCAGTGGACTGACCTCTCACCAACTCTTAACACACCTAGCAGAGGAAGGGATCATCCAACAACCTGTGTGAGTCGGCCCTACCTTACTTAGTTACACACTCACAAACGCACACAGACTTCTTCCTGCCATCGGACAGCTCTTACATCCTGTCACCGGCAGGAACTGGGATTACTTGGTCAACATTTGAAACTACACGTTGTTTTCCCACGAGTCGTTCCTGTTTCCTGGATTCCCTTAGCAGAGTCCCCAGACGTGGTGAAAGACACCCTGTTCTTCACAACAGTCAGGTTTTGTGCAATTCAACATAAATGTACTTTTTGATTTAATTATTTGCTCCATAATCCTTATTTATCTTCTCCTGTTTCAGTGTTTCTTTCAGTTTTTATTTCCCTGTGAGAAGTGTTTGCCCATCGTCAGGTTTAGGGCTGCTCCCCTGAAAGAGGTGTCTTCTCATTTGGGAAAAGCTTTTTGTTTGTGGGGTTGTGAAACTAATCTGAAGGACTCTAAATGGTATCTTGGTAATGTCTTTTTTTAATTAAGACATCTCTTTTTTTTCATTATTATTAAAAAATGTTGGATTGTGGGCTAGTTTTAGATAATCAGCCTTCATCGTTTGCTGTGGTTTAAACTAACAAAGCGTTTGATTTATGAAGTGATATCTGAAGCAAGGCGTTTTGGGGGATTTATGACTGGAGCAGAGCCAGCTGCAGTAGCAAACCAGACTTTTATATTTGCCTGCGTTTGTTGGATTCACCCATTTGACGTAATGGAAATTTCAAAAGAAGCAGCATTTCTAGTGTTTGGATTTCTCTGGTAATGATGAGGCTCTGCTGGGTAGCTGCACCCCAATTGGATCTGGGAGCTGTTTTTTGTGTTATCCCCTCCATGCAGTCACTGGGTATTCCTGACCAATCAAAAGCAGCTGGCAGAGAGACAAACAAAACACAATCGTGTTTGGGGTTGAAAGCAGCCGGCCCATAAATGCAGTGACTTTTCGGTGATGTGAGTAGTGATAGTGTAGTGAACACGGTGGTGTTTTCTGTAGTGGTAGACTTGTTAAATAGCCTACGGCGTTAAATATCACTATGTCTTTGAAGAATGGAAACAACAACCGCTAATGATTTTTGCATGGGACAGCTGTGAGACGTTTGGTGGTTCTTTCTGTAAATAGCCTTTTCTCAGCCCATTTAAGGAAAACCCACTGCTTTAGTGTTTCCTCGTGGGTCTCAGAACATCCGAGTTTAAAAGGAGGCTCCGAGAAGTGGCGACAAAAGAATCAAAGCATCAACAGAGTATATTTGAATTATGATGTATTTGCATTAATATATAAATCTCTATCTTTATGCACACTTGCATACAACACCAGCAGACACTGTGCACACACCTCCCACAGATCAGTGGTTGGAAGCAAATATTAGTTTCCATAAAAAATAACAAATGTTTGATTTTTGTTTATATTAAGTAGAATGTGATAAAAAAAATCTTTAATTTTCAAGTATTTTTTCTTAAAATGGTCCTGGTTCTGTTGTATTTTTATTTAATTCTTTTTAATTGACATAACGAGACGGGTTTTTTGAAGTCTAAAACAAGTTATGGAAACTTTTCTTTGTTTCGAGCCGCAGGACTTAACAATGGTCGAACCCTGACTGGGGATCGGGCTTTGCCCCAGAACAAAGCCGAGTTTTGGGTCGGAGTCGAGGTTTTTATGGTTGAAGTAGAACCTTGGTTGTGTGATTGACTGACAGGCGCTATGTGAGGAAGAGGTCGATTGACTCTAACCAGACTACGTTCTAATCAGAGTCCGGGAGACTGTTCTGTGGATTACTGCCGCAAATCCAAGAAAATGTGAACAAACATTCTTTGTTTTTAAATCTTAGAAAATTTATTTCATTAAGTGTTCTGTACTAGATGTACGTTATTTATAAAGGACTTGAGCATGTTAAAGGCAATGTTCAGCCATATCTACGTGGGTTTCTGTGTGAAAGTTTATCTTTTAGATGGTTTCTCAGTTTGGAAAGTTTATTGCTAACTAGCTAACACCTAGTCTCATCGTCCAACACTGATGAGATGCTGCCGTCTTAAAACTTCAATCTAATTTCGCATTAAATTTACGTAAACTCAATAATTTAAACCCTTATAGTTTCAGGTTCCTCAAACGGCACAAACATTCGGAGATTCCTACCAGACCTGACCCCACAAGTGTGCTACAACTAGCTGCTGCTTTTCTATTTACTATTTACGGATGTAATAATTATGTATTGAGAAATCGATTGAAGCATAAAGGTTTATGTAAAATGTCTGACAATGGATTGATTTTAAGAGGCGATCCACTTTGCCTACTTTTCGATTAGCCGTTAGCTTAAATTGAGTCTTTTCTAGAAGCTATCTACATATTTTGGACACAGAAACCCATTCAGTTAGGCCAAACTATTCCTTAAATTAAGTAGAAATAAGGTGCTGCTACTTGTATTTTAAGGCATTATCTGATGAAATCCGTGTTCTCGCTTTGTATCCCAGGTTTGATGGTATCCACAGAACACGTGCTCCCAGCTGACACCACATGTCGAATCATGAATTAGCAAGAATCATAAAAAAATAACAACAATTTACCTCTACCTAACAGAGAGCAGCATTTAGAACTGAAGTCTTTGATTTAATGACAAGTTCTTTGCTTGGCCTACAAACAATGCCAGAATATATATATAATCTCACATTTCATCGACAAGGAAAACTATTTATATTTCTTAAAATAAAAATGCACTCCTGCTCACTAAAGTGCCAATCTGACCAACAAAGACTGGAAGATCTTATGCTTCTGTCTTTGACTTATAGAATATCTCTTTATATCTTTATTTACTTGAATGTGCACATGTTTTGTGCAAAACATTGCTGCTCTATTTTTCTTATCTTTAAAGTTACATTATTTGCCATGGTTTCTTATGAAAGTGGCATTCTTTTCAGGGGGTCACCTAAATGACAGTCTATCACGTTGGGGTTGGGGGAGGGGTGGTGAATTTATTGGGGGAAATTTTAAAAAAACGGTCTTTTCAGCTACTTTTGTTTATAATAATATTACAATCCCTGCGTTGACTCTTTTTATGGTTTTCACTGTGCATAGCGAAGCTGCAACTGGAATCAGAACTGGTTTCGTGCTGTAAATAAACTTATTTCTATTTCCTGTTCCTTTGTCGAGGTCTGCAGTCAAAAAAAAGGAAAAAAAGCCTGTGCTGACAAGAAGAGGCACAAAGATAATTTTTTGGGGGGTTATATTAAAGCGGGCTCCTGTGGAGACATTACGAAGGGTCAGTATCTTACCTGTTGTATGTAGATGTTTGAACAGACGGGACAAATGAACTAACGGCTAGTCTCAACAGAGCCAAGAACAAAGTGGTTTGCTGTTGTCTTAAAACTGCTTTTGTCTTAAATTTCATAGTTTATGTGAACATAGTGTCATAGACTTTTTAGTTATTTACATAGAAATGTGGGGTTATTACAGGATAAACATCGGCTGTAGCCTGAAGACAAATCTAGCAGGAGGTTCAAAGTATTTCTGCAGAAATAACCACAAAATATAAAACTGACTGGTATACAGTTTTAAATAGTAGCATTTGCTAAATCACTTAAAATTTTTGAGCATCTGGATTGATTTTAAATGGTAGCGACTTGCTTAAACCAATCTAAAAGCTAATGACCAACCGATATTTAAAATGATCCATGCAAATACTTCTAAAACCTTTTATTATACCATCGATTTGGCTTTGTCGTTATTTCTACTGAAAAATTCAAAAGTTTATGAACTAACTCTTGAGATGAAGTGCTAAGTTTCATGGCAGCGCTCCACTTTGGTTAGCTTGTTAAAAAAGCTATCTACAGCAGGTAAGATACTAGTTCTATAACCTCTCCACAGAGACTCACTTTAACATGGCCTGAATATCCACTTAATTGTGGCACATAATGTAAATATGAAAATATTAGCAACAATCGTGATACTAATGCAGACACTTTTCATCAAGTTTACCAAAGGCTGGTCGAGATGATCGACTTCACGCTAACTTTACAGCAGATTGTGAAATTGGTATTTATTGATCAGGAAATGACTTTGTGTAATTTAAGCAAGAAGCCGCATTTTTGTTCAGAGTTTTCGAAAGACTGCGATTAATTATTATTATTATTATTGTTTTTAAAGCAGCCGCTCCGATTAAAAGATCCAACAACTGCTCTCAAACCAGCGGGCGGAGAGTCTGAGGCATCCGCTTGACTTTTTGTTTGTTTTTGTTTTTCAAAGTTTAAAATCTGGGATTCAGAAGTAGTTCAGTGATTTACATTAAAAAGTATTAGAATTTAAATATGTATGTTCTGATATTCTGATTGACAGGGATTCAGATACAAATCTAATCACTTCTAAGAAGTGGAGAAAGCCTCAGTAGAAGTTGTCACAGGATAAATTGATTTAACAGAAGAAGAAATAAAACAGAGGTGGAGAAGCCTTTTCTGCTTTTCTTTTTCCTGATCAGAAGATCCTGGGCTTTTTTCTTTTTTTTTAACGGTGGAGTATAATCATTAGATTACAGGTTTGTCCCAATCGGGCTGAAAGGTGGGGGGACCTGGTAATCTATGGGGGGAGTAAACATCTAAATGTCTCAAATCGAACTTGTCTTCCGTCCTTGACGCTGTCGGTGTCTTCATCGAAATCTAAAGTCTGACTAAATTTATGTTACAAACATTTTAATCCCTTTTCCTGTCCTCATTAACCAGTCCTGACGCGTTCTCCTGTCCGGTCTTCTCATTTCTATTTATTTTTCCTTTTTTCCTAACGACGTCTCGTTCGCTTCAGTTTACCCACATTTGAACTGTGACTTGACTTTACCGACGGTATGAATGAGTGACGAGAAACTAAATACTCTTCAGCTGAACATGACACACAAGCATAAACATGGAGAGAAAAAAAAAACAAAATTCTTACAGGAAACTGCAACATTATTTAAAAAAATGTAAAGACATTGTACTGAATTTAAAGTTGTTCAGAGGAAATACTGTACAAAATAAAGTTATGTTCAAACCCTTTCATGTGTCAATCTCTTGTTTAAAAACTGGAAGTGGAGGGATTTTTGAACTTCTGTCTTACATAAAACTCTAGACGTAAAAATAAACATTGGTAAACCTCAGACGGTTCTGCATCTTATTGAGGAGAACTTTAATTATTTAGAGTCAAAGATTAGGAATGACACTATCAGAGGTACGGCATGGGTTGAACAACTGGGAGATAAAGTTAGAGAGATGGTTTGGACACATCCAGAGGATAGAGATACAGCCCAAATGATGAGGAAGGCCAAAGAGGAGGTAGAAGCAGATGATGGAGGATGATGACTTGCTGTCAGAAGAACTGTATTTGTATAATTCAAAATTCTTCTGAAATTTTTTTAGTTGTAATTTATTGGAAGTGTGTCACTGGAAGTGTGAGAAACACGCTTTCCTTGCTGCGGTTAAGTCATGAATCCACCAGATGGCAAAGCGCTGAAATTCCAATGACGAAGAAGAAACCAGAGGGTTCTTAACCTTTTTGACCTCAGGGCCCAATATGTTCAACTTAAAGTGACGAGGTCCAGTCACACATTACCATATGGATCAAAATGATAATTATTCTAAATCTTGGTTTAAAATTATAATTATTCTAAAGCTTGGTTTAATATGTATTTGCATTATAACTAAATAAAATACAGTTACAGTTAAAGTGAAACTCCTGTCAAATAATCACAAGACATGATTATGACAAACGTTTTTTTGACCACTCAGGCTTATCAACACAAAAATAACATTTTTTACATAAACAACAAAAATAGACAATTCAATAAATAAAATTGTGATAGTAAAATAGATATATTCAAAAATATTTAATGT
>NW_013953030.1:61868-63218 GCF_001266775.1 Austrofundulus limnaeus
GTTGTATCTGCAACTGTATTTGATAATGCTTTGAACTTTTAAAATATTGCACAGTAAAAACAGAAGCTGCACTTCATATTAGTGACAAACCTTGGCATGTTTTGGTGGGTTACCTTCATTTTTGCTTCTACTTTTCATTTAAAATAGGTTTCCATTCTCGGCAGTTTTTTTTTTCTCAGCAGGTTTCTAAGGTTGTTTTACGTATTTACAAAAGCTGTTAAACATCTAAGTGGTGCACTACTGCTACTAGCAGTCCCGTGGCCCTCTGCGGCCCAAAGTTTATTTGACAGGAACTGTTGTTCTTTTGAGGCCCTCGAGGTGGCGCTCGCGGCCCATATGTTAAGAATCTCGCGAAACATACGAACTCTTTAAACTAGCGGTTATGAATACAAATAGGACACAGTCAAAGTGAGTATAGCACAGAGGTGTGACACTAGTCATTCCATATAAAATTTAATTATCAACCTGCACTGTCTAATCTTTTGATATACCCTTGCCAGAAAGAAGTATACTTTAAGTAAATGTTAAGTCTACTAAAGTATATAAAAATGTACTTTTATTTCCTAAGTACACATATATAAGTATACTAGCAGTTTCCTAACAAATATACTGTTTTGGGACTAAATTGGCCCACTTGAAGTTTATAAAGTATACTAAAAGCAAACTTATAAGTATATTATGAGGTTACTTGTAACAAACTTTAAGTTTATTTTTAGTTTATCAATGTACACTTGAATAGATACTGAAAGTAATCTAGGTATACTCTTCCCCTCATATGTTTGTGTCTGACAAAGCCCAAAAAGACACAACCTGGCTCAGGAAGTCATGACCAAAAAGGAGACACTGATTTTTTAAAAGTATATGTATACTTTTAACAGTTAACAGTTTAACAGTTGACCACTCCTGAAATCTGAGTGGTCCCCTGAAGTGCGCCTGTCCTGTCACTCATCTGTCCTTTGCAATGATGGTGGGTGCAGTTCCATGCCCATATGCTGGAGGCGCTAATGAGTCAAACAGTAATGTCAAGCATGAATCAATGGCCCAGTCCCAATGCTCAGCATACGCAACCTACTCCCCTCTGTGAAGTCTGGATTCAGTCAAAGTGCACATAATGGGCCTCATGCAAGAACATGTTCGTATTCTTATCCTAAATTTCTCTTACTTTTGTTCGTACAAAGGGTTCGTACGAACATGTCACGTCGGATTCAACAAACACTTCTATCTTCAGGAAAAGTGTGTAAATGAGCTGCGTAAACAGCATAGAACAGGTGGAATACCTGTTCTATCCAGCTGCTCGTGCACGCGAGAGGAGATTAGCATAATTACCACCCCAAAAACACCATATAAGGC
>NW_013953030.1:64385-67055 GCF_001266775.1 Austrofundulus limnaeus
TATACTATGTTTAAATGTTCAATAAAGGTTTATTTTAAAAAACGGTCGCTGTTTTGGCAGCAATGAATTGTGGGTAATACACTTCACCAAAGTCCATAAAATGCAGACTTGGTGGAAGGGCAGAAATAGCACCCAAAAGGGCCAGGGCCAAGGGCAGATGTGGAGAATGTGGGACACACTACGTACTCAAACCCTTCAACATGAACGCACATTTGAAGTGCACAAGGGCGGAATGAGGGTGGGGGTGCGGGTATTGGGACAGGGCCAATCTTACAGAAGTCTTCTTCTCTTCTATAAAAGACTTGAACAATTTTGCAGAAAATTTCTTTCAACTGGCAAACAATGGTTTCATTTTCTCACATGCTTTGAGAATATTTTATCCATGTACAGTAAAAATGCATGTAAAATTGGTAAGGAGAATTTAAGCTTTTTAAATAACATTACATTATGTTACAATTGTTGGAACATATGTGACCGGTTAAATCTATACACCTTAACAAAACAGAGGATTTATGTGCAAGGATGTTGAACAAATTGGTCCCTCTTTGAACAGTGTGGCCCCTTGATGGCCCCTTACTCAGAAAAATCCTAGATCTGCCACTGCCCTGGCGGCCCCCACTTTGGGGACTAATCTGCAATTAAAAAAAAACTTTTCGTGGCTTTCATGTGTAAGAAACGTTATAGCATCACGAATATTTATAAAAGTAGTCTCGTTTGCCGTTTTCAGTCCGTATAAATTTCACATGCACTATTTTCGTCGGTCGCTTAATCGGTGGGCGGAAGTTGCATGGATGCGCGCTCCCGCGACGGGGGATGCATATCTCGGCAGGCATGCGTTTCTCTGCATAACACCGGAAGTGACATTTTTTCCAGCCTCACGCTCAAGAAACCTGCATTTTCACAAACATTACTTCCTGGGCTCTAAGGTAAACAAATTTGTATTAACCGTGAAAAGAAAGTGTACATTTCGAAACAAGCAACGTTTTCTTTATTTTTCCTCGTGTCTGACATTTACACAAGCTAGTTCTGAATAAGACAGAATGCTAGTTTTAGCTGCACGCACTAGCGGCTAACAAGGGTTAGCCTTCTCCTAAGGTAAACTGAAAGCCCTGGGACAAGCTAATAGAAACATTTGAAATAATTTGAGGTATAATGAGATTTCTAGATATTTGTGGTTTGTTTAAAACCTACTACTGTGCACCTACTTGTTGGCAGCCATCGAAATATTCAAGAAAATTTTGTTTTTCGATCGCGTCACAGCAGCCATGCAGAAGCTGATTTTCAGATAAATAACGCACTCTTTTGTATTATTAACTCTGTAAACAAAATATAAGTTTCCCCTCTTTATTCCAGTTCGAGACATGAAAAATCAAGACGTGGAAGAGTCTATCAGCCCTGGCAGTGAGGATGCGCCAACTACAGCTGGAGATACGGAGGCAGCTCCACCTTTAGCAGCTAAAGGCAGCAGCATCAGCCCCAAGGAGTCTGGATCACAGGACCCACAAACAGAAACCCCTCCACAAGATCACAAGGGAGAAAGTGAAGGTAAACCCATTTAAATAAACTCTGCCTGTACGTGTCTGAAATCAGTTTAGAGTTGTAACCTGACTGGATTGTTGTGGTGACTTATAATAAACACAAACTGCACATGAGAAGTTCAAAGATTTGAATTGTTTTATCCAGGATAAAAATATCACAAACCTTTCTGTAGAGACTGAACTCAAATTAGACACAGTATTCAAATATCTCAACTTGAAAGTGCCTAATCTTGATTGATAACAACACAACAACAAACTAGCATAAATTGTATCATCATGAAGTGTGCTAAGGGTGAGACTAGCTGTAGGAACGTGTCATGTTCAGCTGTTTGCAACCAGACATACACTTTGTGCTTGTCCTGCTAATTTAAATTATTCTGGCAGTATGTTGTTGTTGTTGAGAAAACTGTTGTTCTGTGTAGATGCTGACAATTTGATAAACTGTCCAGCATGACAAAAATCACACTTTGATTTGTTCCCCTTTTTAAATTCAGGATCAAAGAACGTAAATGTTGACAATGTTGTTGATTTAATAAATGGCTAAAGCTAACCTTAGCTGTTATAAAAAATGAACAAACACCCAAGGTAGCAAAAGTTTAGTTATGTACTTCAGTATGTCTGCGTAGATGTTACAAACAAATATCTTACCTGTTGCAGATGGCTTCCTGAATGACCTCGGTCCATCAGTGATGAGCTAACAGCTGCTAAAACCAAACCATTCTGGTGCCGTTCTAAAAATAAATCTCCAAAACTTCACAGCAGTTCCAGTGAGATGTATCAATTTGATGCATCTAGGGTTTGTTTTCTACAGAGATTTCAAAAATATTTCAGCCAAAATAACAAAGTGTGCTGGTGCATCAAATGGTTATAATTTGATGTTTGCTGTGAATTTCTATTAGATTAAATCCCTTTAAAGACAACGGCAATCCACTTTGTTCTCAGCTGCTTTCAGATTATCTATTAGCTCATCAGTCCTGCAGTTCAAATCTTTTTTTTTTGTTCAAAACTGTTCAAACTTCCTATTCTCCTGTTTTCCAAAAGCACGTAAAGAAAGCTTAAAATAGTACAACATCCAGCGTCTCAGGAGGGGGAAGCAGTGCAGCACCAACATTGTTTATGGTGGGGATGGTGT
>NW_013953030.1:69077-71340 GCF_001266775.1 Austrofundulus limnaeus
ACTCTCCATATTGATTACGTTTAAATAATTCAATTAATTCTGAATTTGGTTGTTTTTTTTTATCTAACGGAACCTTTTTTTTTTTTTTTTTTTTTGCTGTTCAACTCCGCTTGTTTTCCTTAGGTAAAGAGATCACTCTTCTCATGCAGACCCTCAACACGTTGAGCACTCCAGAGGAAAAGCTTGCAGGTCTCTGCAAGAAGTATGCTGACCTGGTGAGTAGTTCCTGCAAGCTCTGTCTCCGTATGTTTTTAAGGTTAAAATAAACAAAAGTTACAGTCGTATTTTAAATAAATAAATGAATCAGACCCACTTAATCAATTTTTACAATCTTGATGTCCAGCTTTTGAAGCCAACAGGCCAGTCGTTACTGTAAATAATCTGTTACTTGCTCCTGCATATATGAACCTGAGCAATAACAGGAGTGAGTATCTTTAAAATAATGGACTTTTTTTTACACATTATTTAAGAAAGACTTGTCTGAATGTATTTTTAAGAAGAAATTGTTTCGCGAATCAGCTTTACGAATGCTTTTTATATAATTTCTGTTTCATTTATTGTTCATTTTACATCAAAAACTATTTACAGCAGTTTAAACTTTATAATGAGATTGAAAAAGAACAACTTTAAAGTTTTTGCTACTTGACTGACATTGTTGCAAGGTGTTTGAAATTTTTCACAGTTTCTGATTTTTTTTAATTTGTTTGTTTATTTTTTTGCCCAGTTTTATTTAATAAATGAGACAAAGTGTTTATTGTCATGAACACAATGAAACATGTTTCTCTGAGTTATGAAGTTCTTATGTTGCCCTCCACAGGGAATGCCAGAGGAGACTAACAAAAAAAAAAGAAAAGAAAAATTATAAATAAGAGAAAACCAAGAGTATCAACAGATGAGATGTGAAAAATGTAAAGTAACGTCAAAAAGGTGCAAAAAGTCCAGCGGAGTGATAGAAACACTCATTATTTAAGATTCTGATGGTATTTAGGAAGTAGTTCTATTTACCTCACTTTTAGCCCAGACACAAACCAGATGATTGACTGGTCAGAACCAGTGCGACTGGAATTTTTTTCTAGTCTCACTATTAAGAAATCAGGTCAAATTGGTCACACTGAGTTCTGACCAGGTACAGGGAGCGGCAGTGGCCAAAATACCTCCGAAACTTAATCTCTTGAGCCGGGGACAAAACTGTTTTTTTCCGTTTTCTATTTCTTTTAACTTCTGGTAACTTAAGATCTGTCAGTTGAAGCTGGACGTGTTTGACATCAAAATAAACCTAAGAATCTTGGCTAAAAACTCATGGAAATAATTTTTACATCCACCAAACAGTTCAAACAACAAGCAGTTTAATCGGAAAGTAAACAAACTGTACAAAATGGCATCACTGCAAATCTGTAAAGGAAAAATTGACATTATTTTTAAAGTAAGTCAAAGTAGATACCTAAATATGTTGTGTGTGTTGGGTGAGAGTGAAAAAAAAATTAAATTATGTTCCATCCTCAATATCTCTAAAACCATATCAGCTGTTTTAACACTTAACTTCTGATGAAATCTCCCAGCTTTATTTTGATATCAAGATTATTTAAGTAGAATTTGTAAATGCTGAGATACACTCAGTTACATTTCAGCATGGTATTTTGAGAAAAAACTAAGAGGTTAACCTACTTGCATAAACCAGTTTTTTACTGGTTTCCATTTTGTTTGTTAAATTCTTCCTGTATGAGAAGTCACAGAGCCCTATGGTTGAGTGTTTAAAGGGATCCCTGATTAGTTGTAACATTAGACTTTGTTTGATAAACATTTATTTTAACTGTAAAATAAAGACTGTAAAAATACTGTAGGCCAGGGTTCAACAAGATTTTATTTTTTTACCTGCCCTGTCGGGCAGGTGACAACAAATGTTACCTGCCCGACATGAAAAGTTACCTGCCCGAAACAAAAATGTTCAAATTTTGATAAAATAAGGAAAACGTGTACTGTACTTTGTACTACAAAAGTATTAACATTGTTATACAGAGGTATATAATATATTACATCTGATTAAACAGATGCAAACATTTTAGACTGAGTTACTAACAGTCAATTGTATTATTAAGAACATCTTCAAAAAAGTGTTTCCCTAGAGTATTGGCCTTGGGGGTGGGGTTTATGAAAACAGAATGATGTACAGCAGCAGCAGCTTTGTTTTAAATACAATTTACAGAACATGAAAAAGTCTGAAATTTGCATTAATTAAATATTAAAATAATTAATATAATTATAT
>NW_013953030.1:73150-74777 GCF_001266775.1 Austrofundulus limnaeus
ACTTTATTCTGGCCCCCCCAAAAATATTTTGGCCCCATAAAAAAATTCTGCCCCCCAAAATATATACATTTTACTATTTTACAAATAGGAAATAAATTGGGATTTTATTTTGAAGAATTTAACAATTAAATTTATTTTTTTGTCATTTTGAATCCACAAAATACTTTTTTGGGGCCAGCACTGATTGGCCAAGCAAACTCACGTGATCTGCAGCAAGTGATGGCCAAGCGGGGCGTGTCATCACAACTTTACACAAGTGTGTCTTTACCTCCATGGCAGAGGCTCCGCCGAACCCCTGAGACCGGCTCATCGAACCCCTAGGGTTCGACCGAACCCAGGTTAAGAACCACTGATCTATAGTTTCAGTTACAGGCTGTCGTTTCTACCTTCTCCTCTCTGTCAACACTCTCTGGTTTCGTTTAAAAGAGCCAATCGTCAGATACTGTATTGTCCAAGATTAATCTTCAGGGTGGATATACAGTTAGGTCCATATATATTTGGACTCTGAAACATTTTTTTATTTTTTACCTGTTTACTGAAACATATTCAAGTTATAGTTATATAATGTACATAAAGTCCAGACATTCAGCTTTCATTTGAGGTATCCACATTAAAATTGGATGAAGGCTTTAGGAGTTTCAACTCCTTAACATGTGCCACCCTGTTTTTAAAGGGACAAAAAGTAATTGGACAATTGACTCAAAGGCTATTTCATGGACAGGTGTGGGCAATACCTTCGTTATGTTATTCTCAGTTAAGCAGATAAAAAGCCTGGAGTTGATTTGAGGTGTGGTGCTTGCATTTGGAAGGGTTTGCTGTGAAGTAAACGTGGTCAAAGGAGCTCTCCATGTTTGTGAAACAAGCCATCCTTAAGCTGCAAAAAAACAGTAAAAACCCATCCGAGAAATTGCTACAATATTAGGAGTGGTAAAATCTACAGTTTGGTCCATCCTGAGTAAGAAAGAAAGCACTGGTGAACTCGTCAATGCAAAAAGACCTGGGCGCCCACGGAAGACAACAGTGGTGGATGATGGCAGAATAATCTCCATAGTGAAGAGAAACCCCTTCACAGCAGCCAACCAAGTGAACAACACTCTCCGGGAGGTAGAAGTATCAATATCCAAATATTCCATAAAGAGAAGACTGCATGAAAGTAAATACAGAGGGTTCACTGCATGGTGCAAGCCACTCATCAGCATCAAGAATAAAAAGGCTAGACTGGACTTCCTAAAAAACATCTAAAAAAGCCAGCACAGTTCTGGAAGAACATTCTTTGGACAGATGAAACCAAGATCAACCTCTACCAGAATGATGGAAAGAGAAAAGTATGGTGAAGGCGTGGTACAGCTCATGATCCAAAGCATACCACATCATCTGTAAAACACAGCAGAGCAGTGTGACCCATGGCTGCCAGTGGCACTGGCTCACTAGTGTTTTTTGATGATGTGACACAGGACAGAAGCAGCCGAATGAATTCTGAGGTATTCAGAGCCAAACTGTGTGCTCAGATCCAGCCAAATGCAGCCAAACTGATTTGTTGTCTTTTCATATTATAGGCGGACAATGACCCAAAACATAAAGCCAAAGCAACCCAGGAGTTTATTAAAGCAAAGAAGTGGAATATTCT
>NW_013953030.1:74955-76818 GCF_001266775.1 Austrofundulus limnaeus
ATTATAGGATGGGGGAAATTGGTCTTGGTGGAGATTTGCACTGTCCGAGTGCTTCTAGAATCTGTCCAATTACTTTAGAGCCTCTGAAATGAAGGGATTGTGTTTAAAAGATGCTTTAGTTCCTCACATTTTTATGCAATCATTTTGTTCAACCCACTGAATTAAAGCTGAAAGTCTGAACTTCATCTGCAACTGAACTGTTTTGTTTAAAATTCATTGTAGTAATGTCTAGAACCAAAATTAGAAAAATGTTGTCTCTGTCCAAATATATATGGACCTAACTGTAGCTCGCCAGCAGCCTCACACCAAGGACCTATCCACGTTATCATTTATCCAGAATGCTTTGCGTGTAAATAAAATGGCCCCATCCGTGTGATATATTTTTAAATTTTTAATTTAAAAATGATAAAAACTGAACATCCTACAGTATTTTTACAGTCTTTATTTTACAATTAAAATATATGTTTATTAAATAAAGTCAGTTACAACTAATCGTGGATCCTTTTAAAGGACTAAAAGGCTTGTTTTTGTTTTTTGTTTTGTTTTATTTTTAGAAAACTAACCATGTTTCTCCCTGCTCAGTTGGAGGAGCACCGGAACACTCAGAAGCAGATGAGGGCGCTGCAGAAGAAGCAGACTCAATTGGTCCAAGAGAAGGACAACCTGAGGAACGAACACAGCAAGGCCATCCTGGCCCGCAGCAAGCTGGAGAGCCTCTGCCGCGAGCTGCAGAGACACAACAGAACCCTGAAGGTACGACAGCGTCCAGGAGCTAAACGTGGCTAACAGCTATCGTTGTCCTGTTTCTAAAAGTTCTTGTCTCTGCAGGAGGAGGGAATACAAAGAACCCGTCTGGAGGAGGAGAAACGGAAGGAAGTGACGTCTCACTTCCAGTCGACTCTGAACGACATCCAGGCTCAAATGGAGCAGCACAACAAAAGGAACGCCAGCCTCCGACAGGAAAACGCCGAGCTGGGCGAGAAGCTGAAGACGCTGTATGAGCAGTACAAACTGCGGGAGGAGGTGAGAGTTTAGATTTTAGATTTTCCATCTTCTTCATCAGGTGGATTCTCTGACTCTGCTCGCCTCTCCAGCACATAGACAAAGTGGTGAAGCACAAAGACCTGCAGCAGCAGCTGGTGGACGCAAAGCTGCACCAGGCGCAGGAGCTGCTGAAAGAGTCAGAGGAAGGCCACAACAGAGAAAAAGAGTTTGTGAGTCCGACACACGCAGCCTCACAGACACGATGCAGGTTCCAGACTTTCACCTGACGTGTTTTTTGTTTTCAGCTGCTGAAAGAAGCCGTGGAGTCTCAGAGGATGTGTGAGCTCATGAAGCAGCAGGAAGTTCACCTCAAACAGCAGGTTTCATGACTTCAAAACCTCACGTCCACACGTTGAGCTGTGCTTCCATAACCTAACTCCTGCTCCGCTGGTTCTTTTAGCTGTCGCTGTACACAGAGAAGTTTGAGGAGTTTCAGACCACCTTGTCCAAGAGCAACGAGGTCTTCACCACTTTCAAGCAGGAGATGGAGAAGGTGAGGCGACTCTAATGGTGTGTTAGAACAGGGGTTCGGTACGGTACGCAGCGCTGCGGCTTCTGAATAAATGAAAATGATTTAACACAGTTGTTTATACTTTTAGCAGCTCTTCTTATCCCACAGCTGAGCTGCTAAACATGTCAGATTTTCTTTTCTTGATCTCTGACAGACGGACTTCAATCTCTGAACGCGTAAAGTTTTTATTTTTTCAGTTTTCGCTGTAATTTTCATGAATGAATGAACACACACTTCCTTGTATTTGAGGCTTAAACGATCTTAAATGGTGTTTTTGGGGTGGTAATTATGCTAATCTCCTCTCGCGT
>NW_013953030.1:83341-90376 GCF_001266775.1 Austrofundulus limnaeus
TGTATTTGATAAAATTTTGAACTTTTAAAATATTGCATGGTAGAACCAGAGGCTGCACTTCATTTTAGTGACAAACTTTGTCCTTTTTGATGGGTTACCTTCATTTTATGCTTCTACTTTTCACTTCAAATACGTTTCCATTCTCGGCAGGTTTCTAAGGTTCTTCTTGTACAAATTAAAAAAGTTTTTAAACAACTGAGTGGCGCACTACTGCTACTAGTGATGAGAAAGTGTATTGCACCTTATTCAAAATCAATCCCGCGGCCCTTTGTGGCCCAAAGTTAAAAACTGTTGTTCTTTTGAGGCCCTCAAGGTGGCGCTTGCGGTCCATATATGTTAAGAATCTCGTGAAACATACGAACTCTTTAAACTAGCATTTATGAATACAAACAGGACACAGTCAAAGTGAGTATAGCACAGAGGTGTGACACTAGTCATTCCATATAAAATTTAATTATCAACCTGAACTGTCTAAGAGTCTCTGTGTGAGAGCATCCGTAATTCTGTTGATTTTACCTGCTCAAACACGAGCCTCGTTTCCTCACAGATGACTAAAAAGATCAAGAAGCTGGAGAAGGAGACGGCCATGTATCGCTTGAGGTGGGAGAGCAGCAACAAAGCTCTGCTGGAGATGGCTGAGGAGGTAATTCAGCATATTTAAATGTCTAATTCAGTGTTTCGCTTGCGTTGTGATCGTTTCACCTCTGGTTTTTCCACAGAAAGCCGTGCGGGATCGGGACTTCGAGGCGCTGCAGGGTAAAGTGCAGCGGCTGGAGAAACTGCGGCGGGCGCTGAGGGTGGATCGGAACGTGCTGAAGAAGAAGGTCCAGGAGCTCGGCGGGCAACCCGGCGGCACGACCCCCACCTCCGACCCGGGGACCGACTCGCCGTCTCCGCCTCCTACAGACTCAGTGCTGGAGCCCGGCACCTGCCCCGCGCCGGACAGCACCTCCTGCTCAGACCCGTGCCACTGCGAGCCACAGACAGACACACGGCAGGGGGAGGCCCACTCTCAGCCACTTCCTGTGCCAGAATGAACACACCCACTTCTCCTCCTGAGTCCGAACCACCAGCCTGCAAACCGCTACTCCTCTGCTCCTGATGAGCACTGATCAAACCCATCACTTTATGTTCTGATCAACAGAAGGGTTAACTCGTGTCCTCCCAGCAGATTCTGTAGAAACACGGCTTTTACTTTATGCTTCGAATCAACAGGAAAACTGAGTTTATAACATTTTTTTCCTTCAATAAATTAGATTTCTGTCACTTATTTTCCTGTTTATTATAAAGTACACTGTCTTGTTGCATCAGGCTTTACTGAGCTGCAGGGAATGACACAAGTTCAATTGGTTTATAGCAAGAATTTTTTTATCATCTTTAATAATTTGGTCTCATTTGCAGTGTTGGACAGGGTTCTACTCTCTAAACTCTGCTTTTATCATGTTTCAGGTTAACTCGTAACAGTAATTCCATTTTCTTTAGCCTTAACGTGTTATATGTGATTAAAACTGTAATTATCGAGGCAGTCTTCATTCTGTGTCTGCTGCTGTTTCGCCTCTTTGTTTGGATCAAAGCTAATTTCTGTAACATCTCTTTATTTTAAACACCTTTATTCATATTGTTGATATTGGAGAAATAAAAGCATTTTGTTAAAGTGAGTTTACTCCTGTCACAACTCATCACTCCCAGTTCAGATGACCAGTTGTTTTTTTTTTATGTTTAGAATTTGTAATAAGGACCACTCTGTTCCATTCATCGTTTTTTGGTTGTGCTTGTAGAATTTGTGGTTTATTCGTTCACATTTGTTTCCTTGTTTTGGTAAACTCGTCAGGTTTTCTTAAGAGAATGTAGAAGTAACTCTATGCAATGCTTGTAATGCTTGATTTAAACCTCTTTACAGGAGTTTAATCTGAAACATAGATTTATACCAAAAGCCCACAGATAATGTGTGTGTGGTTTTATTTTGTTGCAGTCTCGTCTGACGAGTACTTAGCTGAATGTATCATCATCACTGTTCTGCATAAATGTCAAGGAAAATTTAAACATATCTCGTAGCAGAGGGTCTTTTTCTCTGCGGAGGCTAAAACTTGGACCATTTTCTTGTTTGGTAAATTGAATATTTTGTGTGGTGCTGCTGAGTGGAGTTGGAAAACAAGCAAAAAAAAGAACTTTGTTTATTTTCTTGTGTACTAATTCAACATGTAGCATCAGTGAAGTGGCTTTTTGAATTTCTTCTGTTGTACCCAAGTTTTAAGATCCATAAGAAGGAACCAAAGATGTTTCCCACTTTTTTTTCTTTTGCAGTACTGTTTTCTGGCCTTGTATATTTTGTCTCTTGCTAAATAAACTAACAGTTTATGTTTGATCTGTTGGCTGTTTAAGCTTGTAGGTTTATGTACAAGTTGGAAAGTTGTGTAAAGCAAAAACAATACGATGATTTGCAAATTCTTTTCAATCTATATCCAATTAAATACACTACAAAGATATTTGAGGTTCAAACGGATAAACTTTATTGTTATTTTGCAAATATTCTCACATTTTGATTTTGATGCATGCAACACTTTCCAAAAATGCTGATCCAGCATCATATTTACTACTTCGTTGCATCACCTTTCCTGTAAATGATTTATGCTGGGATTTTTAGGCAGTAGCTGCAGTGCACTATTTTACATATTTACTAATATTAGAAGTGTTCAACTTTAATATCTATATACTTTGACAGAGTTATTGTATGCTAATTAAATGTCAAACCTGGAGTGATTTATGTGTTCTGCTCCTTTACAGAGCTGTTATGATCGGCGTCACCAGCAGGGGGCGCGCCGACCTTTTTTTTTTTTTTTTTTTTTTTTCGTTTGACATAAGGAACGTCACTTTCCTTTTCCGCCGCCGGACACACACGAGTGGTCTTCTTTTCTATTTTTATGTGAAACGAAGTAAATATATTGGATTATCTGGCAACACGTAGCGGCCAACAACATGGTAGGTGTACTTTTTAGGAATCGTTTTATATCTGTCATGTTTTTAAAACTCCTTTTCAAATTAAATTGCATGTGTTCGCTTTAGTGCTTGCGCTTTAGCTAACGTTAGCTTAGCTTATAAATGAACAGAACTGAAATGTTGAGGCTGGACGTATTTAGGTTAAAAATATATATTTTACTGATTAATGTGACTTGGTGGTTTGTGTCTAGTTGAATCAGTCGTATGTAATATTTGCTTCACTTAAAATAAAAACAGTCTGAAATGTAAAACTTGTTTTTGTTCCCAGAAACCCATCTTGCTTCAGGGCCACGAGAGGTCCATCACTCAGATAAAGTACAACAGAGAAGGAGACCTGCTGTTCTCTGTAGCAAAAGACACAGTAAGTTATTGCTTTAAGTTATTGCTTTCTGTTCAACATGAAGCATTGTTTGGGTAGAAGTCGAAAACATCCATAAAGTGTTCTTTAAAAAAATCGAGACTGACATCAAGATTGTATTTATTAATTTTTGTGAAATTCATTGTGGCGATTTTAGCCTAATTTAATCACTTCCTTATTTCTCGAGATAATATTTTGACATTTTCATGACAAATTAGAATTGACATGTCCTTTACATTGACTACCTCTATCTATAACATTTGATAATTGTTTAAAAAAATCAGCCCATAAACTGTATGTTTAGAAATATCATGCCATAAAAATAGAGAATAGTTAGGATGTGGATACATTTTGTAGCCGACACCAGTATGAAATCTGGCAAAGAACAAGAAAAAGATCATTAAAATTATTTAAAATAACACCAAAATCATGTGATTATATCAAGTACAAAGGACGTTATGGATGTTTTTGCTCATGATTTCTGCGGTAATTCATCACTGGACCATTAGGACCTTTGTGAACATTTCACCTTATTTTTGGTTTCCTTTTTTGCTCATAACTTCCTGAATGTTAAAGATGTCACCATGAAATTTGCAGATATGATTCATTGCTTTTTCATTCATTCATTCATTCATTCATTCATTCATTCATTCATTCATTCATTCATTCATTTATTTATTTATTTATTGGAAGCATCTTCTATCCTAAATACTTTACGAAATCCAATGTAAAAGTAGCAGAAAAGGGATAAAATAATGTAAATGCCTCATCTCACCAACTCCAAACCAACTTCATGCATCTTGGAAATCCATGAAATGTATACTATTAGAACCATATTGACATTTGTTTTGTAAACAAAACCCCTCAACCAATGACAGCATGCAAATTGTGTCAAGTGATGACGACGTGTGTCAACTCAACGCTAATTCATTTTCACCACTGGCAATTCTGTAGATGTTTCAGATCATAATGAAATTTCGAACAACGGCAGGTAAAATAATGTTCTTCATGTAAGCTTATCTATTAAAGGGGTCACAGGAAATAAAATTAGGTGGTATATCTGTGTTGATATTGACATCAGCAGGGTTTTCTCATAATTTCTTTGAAATAACGAAGCAGGAGTAATAAATAAACGAGCTCACCCTCAGTGCAGCGTTGTGCAGTCTGCGGAGAAAACGCCAACCGCTGATGATAATATGTCAGCATCCCTACTGTTCGACTAATCTGGACCCAAAAATAAACTGTTTTGCATTTGCCATAACAGTGCATCAGTTGAGCCCGGCCTTGTTCAGGCTCTCAAAAACTGTTGTCACCATCAGATTGTCATGAAAATAAGTCAATACTTGAATAAAAAAATTCTATTTTACGACTACCTATTTTTGATTGAGTGCTTTCAGTCTGAACGTGCTGCTTGCTTGTTGAGCTAAATTTTCATAACTCGTGAATTGCATGAAGAAACTGAACCCAACCCATTCAATAAGAAACATAACTGTAGGTAGCAAACATACATTGGGTGTGACGTGGGGATAATCTCTTACCTACTTGTTTGGATGTTTCCACCTTCTAACTGCTCCCTGTTCTCCCACAGATCGCCAACGTGTGGTACTCTGTGAACGGAGAGAGGCTCGGCACCTACAATGGACACACAGGAGCTGTGTGGTGCGTCGACTGCGACTGTATCCTTCCATCAGGAGACCACCGGGCCACTCAGGCTGTGTTTGATCCTGTGAAACTGTTGATCTGACTTTGTGGAAATGTTCGGACCAGGTTGGTTTCTTAACTTGCTCTGTCTCAGGGGACACCAAGAACGTCTTAACAGGATCGGCAGACAACAGCTGTCGACTGTGGGACTGTGAGACCGGTAAGAAAAACCACACTGGGTGTAAACCAAACTTTCCCCCACAAAACTGTACTTTGTAACGCTTACATCATGTCAGGTTTATTTTAAAGGAGTTCACCCATGTTGAAGTGAGCTTTTATGTAAAAGTGAAAAAAAATTATTCTAAAGTAATAAACATCTTACCTGTTCTAGAGGGACAATGACCATAGCTGTAATTGTCTCAGCAGTTCATGCAGAAGTAATTTTATGTCAATTTGATATCACCTGAGTTTTGCATGACAAAGTTATTTATATAGAATTCTGCATGTGTTTAGAAGTTTAAATATAGCAGTGAGATGTGTATTGATGAGCACTTCCTGTTTAGATTTTTCTATTTTTAAAAAATTCCAGTCTTTAAAACTTAATAGCAGTTCATATTACATAGTTATTTTAGCAAAGATTTAAATTTCTGCCAGATGTGATTCCTGAAGTGTTAAATCCTGCTGCTGTTTATGCTTGAAAATAACCATCCATTCATTGTCTTTACTTGCTTTTCTGTGTGAGAGGCGGGGTGCACCCCGGACACATCACCAGTCCATCGTAGGGCTGAAAATATCTGCCTGAGATAAAACTAGCAGCACGTTACATTTGCAGACCGGTCTGCTCAAGCCTTCAGTGCATCTCTGCAGGTAAACAGCTGGCTCTGCTCAACACCAACTCAGCTGTCAGGACGTGTGGCTTCGACTTCAGCGGCAACATCATCATGTTCTCCACAGACAAGCAGATGGGTTACCAGTGCTTCCTGAACTACTTCGACCTGAGGGATCCACAGCAGATAGGTACGCATGTACACACACACACACACACACACACACACACACNCACACACACACACACACACACACACAGCAGTGTTTGGTCCTGAAATATATATATTTTAAAACTGATTGTTTAGTTACTCTGATATGGTAAAACAAAAGACTGTAAATCAGCTAAATTCTAGTTTTAGAAAAGTCAAAACATGGTTTGAACTCTGCTGTTTAGAAAAAAAATTGCCCAATTTTTATTAATTATTTTATGTTTAATGAAATTTATTTGTACTTTTTTATGCTCAATTTTTACTTATTTTAGACAGATTTTTTTGTGTTTTTGTGCATCAAAGGCTGCATGAAGCAGCTTTGCATGGTTTTGTTTTTCAAAAGCAACTTTATATCGTATTATTAGAATTTATTTATAATCTTTTTACGTTTTTGTTTATTTATTGTACTTTGTGTTATTCTGTTGGTGTGTCTGCAGAGGACAACCAGCCCTACCTGTCCATACCCTGCAGTGACCACAAGATAACCAGTGCTGTGTGGGGACCCCTGGGAGAGTTTGTCATCGCCGGGCACGAGAACGGAGAGATCAACCAGTTCAGCGCAAAGGTTTGTTACTAAATACTAGGGCTGGGTATCATGGCCAATTCTCTAAATAGATTCAGTTTCGATTTATAAAGTTTTGAATTGAATTTTAACACAATTCAGCCTGAGTTGCTTTGTCTGAAACTCCAGAAGACTCCGATGGAGGCTTCAACAATCACCTGGATCAAAGACTATCTGACAAACAGACCACAGTTTGTGAGACTGAAGGACTGTGTGTCTAACCTGGTGGTCAGCAGCACAGGAGCACCACAGGGAACTGTACTCTKACCATTCCTGTTCACGCTGTACACTTCAGACTTCTGGCACAAGTCAGACTGCTGTCATCTACAGAAATACTRHGKTMYCTCTGCAGTTGTTGGGTGTATCAGAGATGGACAGGAAGCTGAGTACAGAGAGCTGGTGGACCGCTTTGTGACATGGTGTGGGAACAATCATCTCAT
>NW_013953030.1:91057-108865 GCF_001266775.1 Austrofundulus limnaeus
GTTCTTAGTTAAATGAGTTACAACAACACCTAATTTCCCTCTGGGATCAATAAAGTATTTTTGAATTGAATTGATTAATCATGATTCGATTAAATGAAAAATGTTTATTGATATTGTATTTTGCAACTGTGTTGCAATATATTTTTTTTTCTCTTCAACATAAACAACAGGTTTTAGGGACAAACTTTTAAATTAAACTGATTAACCTTGAAAGAAAACTGTCACAAGTTTAAAAGGTATTAAAGTAAAAAGGAATTGCATGTGACAGTGTTGTTGGAGGAATTCATTTTTAAATAATTAATAATTATTTTGATAAATAAGAAGTGATGGAATAAGGTTGCAGGAGAAGATGTGGGCTAATATAAAACTTCTGCCCACTCCTTTTGAGTGTATGAAACTTGTATATTTGTAATGTTTCTGTTAGCTTCTGTTATATTCAATAAAAATTATTAAAACTTACTTATACCAATACAACTACAACATTTTATCACTGTGGATTTCATTAAGACTTTTATTAAAGTTTAAAGCACATTTCTACATGCTGTGGTGAACAGTTTCAGTCAGATGTTTACATACAGTAGTTTGGTTCGAGCGTCTGAACGAAGCTTGCTTCATTTTTGTTACCATGTAGGAGCGCAAATCTTTACAAACAAAATCACCATGGTCTGTTGTCTTTAAGTTCTGCTGAGAATTGGCTGGTAATGTTAGTGATTCCTTAGTTTCTTTTGTTTTGCTTCAGACAACTTGTTATCAAAGCAATATTAGCACTGAACATCAACCAGATAGTATATGGCAAGCTAGGAGAGACAAACTATAGAAACGCGTCTCAGACGCACATACAAGACTCCATGGGGAAGACTCGATCTCATGTCCTGTGAATCGATTTTCCCAAATTTAAATTAAATCAATCCGAGATCGATTTTTTTTTTTTAACACCCAGCCCTACTAAATGTATTTATACATGAACTAGCCTGGCATGTTTTTTATTTGCAATTTGTTACTAAAACCAGTTTCTTTACATGTTTGACCATCCTGACCTTCTTACTGTGATCAGTCTGGAGAAATTCTGAAGAAGGCCAAGGAGCACACCAAGCAGATCAATGACATCCAGACATCAGTAGATCTCACCATGTTCATCAGCGCCTCCAAGGATAACACCGCCAAAGTAAGAGACCACCAAAACACAATGTTTACAATCCTTCAGACTGGGTCACGTCTTCCTCGTGTCCTTTCCAGTTATTAGACTCCACCTCTTTGGAACACATCAAGACATTTAGGACTGAGAGACCCGTCAACTCAGCTGCCATCTCTCCCATCATGGATCATGTAAGAGCTCACACACACACACACACACACACTTTGAGCATGCAGTCATGAGACTGAGTCACTGACCGTAAACACTTCCCTCAGGTGGTGATGGGAGGCGGACAGGAAGCCATGGAGGTCACTACAACATCAACCAGGATTGGCAAGTTTGAGGCCAGGTGAGTGTGAGCTGAGAGGATAAAGAACTTCAGATCATGTGGGGTTGAATTTTTTTATGTTAACTGAGTTCTTTGTTGCTTCTAGGTTCTTCCATGCTGCCTATGAGGAGGAGTTTGGCAGGGTCAAAGGTCACTTTGGCCCCATCAACTGTGTGGCTTTCCATCCAGATGGCAAGAGGTACAATGTAGCTGGAGTTTCTGCCATTTTTAAACCGTTTTCTGTAAAACTGTTTTAAACCTGACCCATAAATTTTATAGATTTGAACACTAACAAACCTTTTTGAGGTTGCCAGCTTTGTGTTGTATGAGTCGAGCATGAATGGCACCAGTTAGCTTGTAGCACTCCCAGGACACTTCCAATCAGGATGCTTCTGCTGAACTCATTTTGTGATGTGAAACTGACTGAGATGTAAAGGTTTACATAATTATTGCATTAAATAGACGTTTTTAGCTCCTCTGTATGGTCCAAATAGACGCACCTTGAAAGTAAACCAACTTTAAATTTCAGTTAACCTTTGAGCACAAGTACAATCTGCTAGTGATGTAATGAGGCAAAGCAGGCCCATGCTTTTGGAGAATTTGTCCATCCGCTCAAGTGCCCAGCATTCAATCCTTTAAATAAAAGTTAAAGTGACGGACCATCAATTTTTTTGTAATAAAAATGAACGTCTTTTTGGAGGGATAACACTGATAACATATTGTAAAATTTCATGCTGCTGTTATGAACAGTTGTTGAGATGTTTGCATGTGAAGTAACAGGAAGTGATGTCAAAGGGGAATGTCTGCATGTGAACAGAGCGTTGCTAAAATGGCTAACACAGACTGCAGAGAAGAATCTGTTTCTTTAGATTATTTTAATCATCAGAGAGATGAGTCATAGTTCAAATAATGTTTAAACAAAAACTAGTTTTATTTCTTGAAGAGGTCTCCTTTGTCACTTCCTGTTTCACTTTGGCTGAGCCAAGTTCAGAAGAAAATATGCCAATTATGTGACATAATGGGTAAAATCACATGTATTATGCCAAGTTTCGTAAATATATATTTTCTTTGACTTTTTGTATTTCATGGCTATCCATATTACAGGCACTTTAGGTTTAATTAAAACACAGGGGAGTCACAGGACATCCTAGCAAATAATGGGTGAGGGGTTCTATCTTTTGTCTTCAAAAGGTGCCATGCTGGATCAAGGACATGTTTTTCCAGGGACAGACCACCCCTCACCCATTAGTTGCTGAAGTGTTCAGATTTGTCATTTTCTCTTTTCTTTCTTAAATAAAGGGTGTCCTGACACTGTTGACTCATCCTGTAATAAACCAATTGGTCCTTTCGCAGCAAAACAATACAAAAAATTAGGCAAGTAATAAATACACTGAATGCAAAATGGTTCATCAACAAAACGTCTAATTGCCATGTTAAACTAAAATACGAAACTACAGAAGATAATTAAGAGCCAACTTTTCATCACTACTTCCTGCTGTATGCTCCCAGAAGTGCTACAGCTTGCTGCTGCCGTTTGCAGTATCTGATTGTCTTCAGGCTAGCCATTAGCTCATCCTGTCAAACTCCAAGTCTTTCTCCACCTGGTTAAGATCACAACTTTTACATAAAAACCCACTTCAGAGAAGACTAACATTTCCCCTCCTCTGTCCACAGCTACAGCAGTGGAGGAGAAGACGGATACGTCAGAATTCATTACTTCGACCCGCATTACTTTGACTTTGAGTTGGAGGCATAAACATCAGTCGACTCCTGTAACAGTTGTTTGCTCTGTGAACTTCAGGTTTTAAAATAAAGTGGTCATGAAAGTAATCATCTGTGTTTTTGTAAGTTTCAACTTTTATTTCCTGGTTGACTGAGGAAACATTATTTTGTACCTGGAAGTTGTAAAAAAAAACATTTTAAACCTTTTGAATTCTGGAATGCATTTAGATAAACTACCGTAATTATCTTCAATGTGGGAGCAGAAATGAAAAAAAAAAAACCTCAAGTGGATCTCTTTTTTGTTTTTATTAACAAAGATATGATATTGGACATTTCACAAGGATAGGATTGCAAACAGCCACATTGGTTTACCCCACTTATCAATGGTACAAAATATCTAAAACATGTCATTTACTCACCAGCTCTGAGAGGTCCACACACACTCATACATGAACATAAAAACATGGCGCCGATGTTTAAAAGATGGGCTAAAGGAACCGACTATTCATGATTTAAAAATAACTTAAAAGTACAGTTTGGGGGGCTGTCGGGGAAAAGACTTGAACATATGTACATGCTGAAGGCTGGATGATTCTAAGCATGCATTTACTGATGAACAGGAAGGCAGAACTACTCGCCTAAGGCAGGTTTTTGTATCAAAGAAAAAATAAAAGGGAACTTTTTTTTTTTTGCATCTGACCAACTTCAGCCCCACAGACAGGTTTAAATCTGAAACGCCAGCATGAGGACAGTAACAATCTGAATTTTCTTTTTTACAACATGCCTGATTCACACAATGACTCAGGGTTTAAGTGCCAAGTGGGTGGGAGAGGAACAACTGGGGGGCTCTTACTGTGCTAAACCAGTGCTCAGATACTGCTGCAGTTGTGTAAGCCCCCATTCACCTGGTACTTGAGTTGTGAACATGGTGTGAATTAGGTTTGCTCATAGTAAAAGGTAAAAAAATGAAGACTAAAGGTCCTCTTGTTGCAGGAGAACAGGAATCTTGGGGGGGTAAAGAACAGCACAACTTCAAGTGGTCTTCATTTCTTCTTTTGGTCTAAAAAAAAAGGGGTTAAGCATTAGACATCTGTCATTTTTATTTCATGGTAACTAAAAGTACTACATAATATCTGGACAAAGTGAAGCGATTAGGGTTAAAAAACAAAGAAATGCATTATTTTTTTTTTATTAATTTGGGACTAAAAATGAATTTATGAGTTTCAAGAAAGTGGCTGAGTTTATAGGAGAATCAAAAACTTTTGTGACAAAAAATTGTAACATTTATCAGGAAAGGTTATGTTTATCGACAACAAACAAATAAATGGGTGGCTTCATTTTTCCCATTTAGGGATAAACTGCTGCTTCATAAATAATTTAAATCTTCAGGATTCATTTAACCATAAAGTCATGAGATTTTTATTTTTGGTTCGAGGGATAGTTTTTAACTCCTGACATTTTAGTTAAGCTCAAGTTAAACCCCTAATGCTAACACATTATACCAGGTTCACAAGGCAAGATGGTTTTGACCTTGTGACAAACTTAAGGATGCTTCGATTATTGTGGTGCCTCTAAAGATAATCTCGTGATATTCCTGCTCAAAACGTAGCTTGAAGAGCTTTTATTTATTTTAACTACATCCTCTTTTGCTTATTTGATTTAAACATATTTGCCTTCCATGGACCTCCATCACACAATTTTTTCTAGCGGGGAAATGATATCAATAGAAATATGTGGAGTTGGAGTTTAATTTGTACAATAAGACAAAACAGTCTTGTTTTCAAGAGTTTTCCTTGAAGAGTTTACCTTAAAGAAATTAGTTTAAAAAACTGATGTTACAATAGAAAGAGTTAGATTGTTGAGTTTATGTATTGAGAAATATGTTAAATAAAAAATATATTATTATAAAAAAAACACACAAAGTACCAAAAATTGGTACCATTATGTACCGGTACCGAATTTTGGTACCGAATCAATTCAAATGTCAAAAGGTACCCATCCTTAGAACCAGGCAAGAGAGAGAGGGTTCAATTTAGATGTTTAGGTTTTTGAGCAGTAGCTTCAGCACCCTCAAATTTTTTCTGACATTTTCAAAATAAAATTTTTTTTTTCAAATATTCAAACAATGTGTACAAAGATGTTCTTGTAAACTGTAACTCATCCTCAGTTTAATGGGTTCTTACCCTGATGTATCCATTTTCTCTTCCTCTTTGTCTTCTTCTTTCACTTCTGGAAAGCAAACAGAAGTGGTGATTATACCAGAGAATCTTTACATATTTGGTTTTATGTGACTGCAGTGAACCCACCTTTCTTTTCCTCTCCTTCTTTCTCTTCTTCCTTCTTCAATCTTTTCGTCTTTTTGTGGTTCGAAGCATTCCTGCGGCCCCCACCCTGCCCCTCGGCTTCATCCTCCGAGTCTGAAAATTCCTCCTCGCAGGCTATCCTCTTATCATGGGCGCGGACTGAAACACAAAATTTATTACTATCTACATCAAGATCCCCGGCACTTTAATTCTGCAACAAAACAAAAAAAATAATCTTACTAGAGACGCGCTTGTCAGGGTCTTCCTCATCTTCATCTCCGCTGTCCGGGTGAGGGGCGTCCTCTGGGATGGCCTGCATCTGGACGCCGGGAGCATGAGGCAGCATGCGGAGGTTTTCAAAGAGCCGCTGTTTGATCTTCTCCAGGTACTCGTTGGTGTTCTGGTTGGTCATGTTGGAGGGGCTGATGTGCAGCTTGAAATCGGGTCCGAAGTACTCGAAGTAATCGTTGTAGGGCAGCTCGTTGGGGATGGAGCAGTCCAAGGCCACGGCCGTTTCGAAGGTCCAGCAGCGCGCCACGTTGCGGATGGTGTACCCTCCTCCGCCCAGCATCAGCAGAGGAAGGTTGAAGCTTTTTATGTACTCGACACACTTCGCGTGACCTTTTAAATACAAAACCCACAAGTTCAGTTTATGCTCCTACTAAAGCAGTCGTTTACTTTCAACTGTTCGGACACCTTTAATAGTGAGGTTGAAGCAGCCCAGCCTGTCTCCAGAAAGAGAATCCGCTCCACACTGCAGAACCACAGCGCTCGGCTGGTACATTTCCATCACTTTGGCCATGATCTGAAACAAACAGTCAGAAAACAGGCCTGAATACAATAAGATCTGTGAGGGGTTGGCACGCGAAAAAGAAAACTTACGGGCTTGAAAATGGCTTCGTACGACTCATCATCGATGCCATCTCTAAGAGGGTAGTTCACAGCGTAGTACTTCCCCTTTCCTGCTCCGATGTCCTGCACATACAAGTCATATTATTAGTTTAACAACCTCAATGTTTTATATAACAATTATTTTACAGCAAGGAAAAAATATTAAAGTACCTGTGACATATATTTTAAGAAGTCAAAGAAAACAACTTCAAATTTAAGGAACTTGGCATAAAACACGTCTTCATCTTTGTCACATAACTGGCTTATTTTCTTATGAATCTGGCTCAGCTAAAGTGAAACAGGAAGTGACATCAAAGGGGAACTCTTTACAAAAAGGAACTTCATGGTCTTTGTTTATTAAAACGATATTATTTGAACTCTACATCTTCATCTTTCTCTGATAGTGACTCAAAAGAATCTAATAAAACATTCTTCTCTGCAGTCTGTTGTCGGCCGTCGTAGTAACGCTGTTTACATTCAGACATTCCCATTTGACATCACTTCCTGTTACTTCACACGCAAACACCTCAACAACTGTTCATCTCAGTGTCCTAAAACTTCTTTCGCAATACTTTACTAATGTTTTCTTTCTAAAAATGCATTCATAATTACCACAAAAATTTGATGCCACATACACTTTAAAGAGGAACACTAACCCTCAGGTCTCCAGTGCCAGGAAAGTACTCTCCATATTTGTGGAAAGAGACGGTCATGACTCTGTCTGTGGTGTAAAAGGCCTCCTCTACTCCATCACCATGGTGGATGTCGATATCTATGTACAACACCCTCTGGTGGTATCTGAGAAAACGATACAGTTAATGAGAACACAAAATGTAAGTCCTACAAGCTGATATGGATGAAACCTAAAAGGCTCAGGCTTATTAAACCCAGGCAACAGCAGAGCGCGGCTTACTTGAGGAGCTCCAGGATGGCGAGGACGATGTCGTTGACGTAGCAGAAACCAGACGCCTCAGACTTCTTGGCGTGGTGGAGCCCACCGGCCCAGTTGATGGCGATGTCTGTCTGCTGCTTGTTCAGCTTCACTGCTCCGGCTTAAGATGAAAAAAAAAGAGTTTGTGTTCGCTCTTTGACCTGAAAGCTGCTTGTTTACAACATTTATAGATGAAATAGTTCAGGCGTGTCGTTTGTGCGCCTTTCACAATAAGATTACCATCACTGATCACATCACTGTGTCACAACTGCATGACTTTCAAAGAACAAGGAATTCTAACAAGTTTTAGTTTTCCCTTTTGCAATGCTTTTTCAAACAAAAATACTCATACAAACAGTCTCACCACTGACGGTTAAATAATCAGTCTAAAACTCAATGTGAGGTAGAAACAACATACCTACAGAACCACCGGTTGACAGCTGACAAAACTCAAATAGTCCATCAAACACTGGACAGTCCTCCCCAACATTAACTGCAGTAAAACATAAACAGCATTAATGTGACAGAAGATCAAGGGTGCCAGAATAAACTGTTAGAGCAAACAGGACGCACATCTCTGCATCTGTTTGCTGTACTCAGACATGTTGTCTGGGCGGATGGACCTCAGGAACTTGATGTAGTCGTCACTGTGGTACTTTGTCATCTCCTCAGCACTGGCTTTGTGTGGTCTCTGAAATGAAAGAAAAAAAAAAAACACATTTAAAGAGACGAAACTTCACCCAAGATAGCAAAAAAACCTTGATGTTTTTAATTTCTAAGACTGACCAACTTGTCTCCAATAATATTATACTATATTATCAAAAGGAAGAAACAATTAAGAGTGCAACAGACTAATTCAATCATCTCATTGTACAGTGAAAGAATCAATTTAGGTTTAGTGGATAGATGTTGTTAAAAAGAAATGTGAAATACAAACGCAGTTCTCACCAATGTTCAGTTTTCTGCTGACTGCATACAAATAAACTAAATTCAATCAAATTGTATTCATGTTTAATGCATGATAGGCTTTTTATAACATTTTGTTCAAATTAAAATCTTTTGGAGAAAAAATAGTAATATCTCGCTTGCTTACAGTATCACAATACAACATATTGTGACCCATGTCATGGTATGTGTATCATCACACCATGTGTATCACATATTCCCACTTAAATCTGCATTCCTAGACACAAATTCTCCAATTTTTTGACATCAAAATAACTAAATTTACTATAATTCAAACCTAATAAGCAGGTCTGTTATCTGTTGGCTTGTGTAAAATATTTAGATGCAAGTAATCTTTTTTCCTTGACTACATTTCCTACATTTGTGAGGATAAACTACTGCAAGAGTTTTTTTTTATTTTTAAGTGGTCTTTTGGTTTTATTTTAACTTTTGAAAAACTATTCCATGTAGAGTTTATTTTCCTAAGACAAGATGGTTATTTACAATGTTGCATCTATCACTCCAACGTACAAAATCTACTAGATTTAAAATGATCAATTCATTTAAGCTTTTGTGCATAAGCTGTGTTTATACTTATCAGTCAAAATATTAATGTAGTCACTACTAAGATAAACAGCCCAACAACAAAGTAATGATCTCCTTTATTATTTTTATTTTTTGGAAGTTGGCAATCCATAACAGATATGAACTAAAAAGTCTCAGTAGTGGTATTTTTGTTTGTTTTGGATAAACACTCTGCATGTTTGAGCAACTTTTAGACACTGAATATTAATTTTTAGAAACTGCAATATATAAAATGTAGAAACTTATGTTTTTCCTTACTTTGCTTTCTTTTAGGGGTGTCCCGATCCGATATCAATATCGGATATCGGTCCGATATCAGCCAAAAAACGCGTATCGGATTTTATCGGACTGCATGAAAAATGTCCGATATAAGCGCTCCGATATTAGCAGTCCGTTCCAGCAGTTCACTGACTCCGCTCCAGTGTTTCTATCCAGCAGCGCTTGGCTCCAGCATGCAGCGCTCACGTGATCATAACAGCAGCGCTAACAAGTTAGCAAGAATGTCGGCAGCAGAACTTTTTATTTTCATCAGAAACAGAGTTGCAGCTAAGTGTAAAGTTGTCATGCACAAGTTTTCCGAGGGGAAACACAGAACTGAACGTTTTAAACCGGAGCGACAACTACTCTCCACCCTGGCAGCAGCTTTGCGGTTCGGCTCGGTTCAGCCTCGGTCCAGTGACCGCACACAGCCGCGCTGTTTCGGAACCTCCTCTCTGGTCGGGTCGGTGATTCTAAGCGGGCAGAAGCGAGGACAGCACGCTTGTTTAGACATCCGTGGATTAGTTCTTGATGGACAGAAGAAAGGAGAGCGCAGCTTTTGTTTTGAAATTTAAGCGCGACATGACGAGAGCCGTGATAAAAACTGCTCCCTGCAGGAGAGAGAGGCTGATCTCCACATGATGCTCAGACTATAGAAAGTGGAAATTTAGCACTAAGAAAGGTAGCTATCAATTTAAATAACTAATTCTTACTATTTATTTTTTGCTCTTGTTATTAGAGTGATGTTTAATCTGTTTACACACTTGTTTGAGTGAAGATTAAGTGCAATGATCACGTTGTTTTAGTTACAGTCAGTATTGGAGCTGTGGACTCTTAACTTTGAACAGACAATAATGTGGGGTTTTGTTTTGTCCCCACCTTCAGTTTTTTCCACCATAAAGCAGCACAAGGCTGACAGATGGTAAAAAAAATAACTGGAGTGATTTTGAATTATTTTACACTGTAAAAGTACATTTTGTTTTTATTATGTTATTTTTTCAGGGTATTGTAATTTATTTTATTTATTAAATTGTATAATGTTCTTCAGTGTAAAATGTATGTGATCCATTGGTTTAAAATAAATGGGTCAGTTTTTCTCATACCTACTCTTTTTCACTGTTTGATCTGATCAAGATTTTTCTAAGATTTTACATTACAAAATAGGTAAAAGTGTGTGACTTGCACTGTTATAGTAACGGGTCAATATCGGTATCGGTCAATATCGGTATCGGACATTTCTCAAAGTTGTAATATTGGTATCATATCGGAAGTGAAAAAGTGGTATCGGGACATCCCTACTTTCTTTTGTTCCAAACTTAGAAAACAATAAAATCCAATTCTAGACTTTGAGACTAAGGATAATCGATGTTTATGTTAACCTTGGAAAACCTTTTAATTCCATGAACATAAGGAGCTTGATGAATAGCATGTGTCAATTTTCTATATTGACTGTGGCTATTGGCTTTGAATTAATGATGAAAAATATATAACTTATCACTACTATAGTACAGAACTAAGTCAGTAAATATCTGTGAAGTGAAAACAAAAGAGTCAAGCTGTCTGATGTAAATAAAAAAAGTTGCAAAAGTGAAACTAAAATATAAGGTGTGCGTGTTGTGATCTCACTCACATAGATTTCCATTTTTCTGTAAAGTCCATAGTTGAGGAGGAGGTTGTGCGTCATACGGATTCTGTGGGGTTTCATGGGATGGCCTTGGCCGTAGTAATAGTTTCCCACATCACCTGTACCACAAAACATAAAAACAATCCATAAAAGCTTAACATGGTAACAAAAGACACGATGTCCCACCAAACTCCATATAAAATGTGCCCAAATTACATGCACCACATGAAATAAGATAAATTACTCTCACAATAACCTTTATTACTGATATACGTCTCATACATACTGTTGAAACAGATTGTGAAAACAAATGCGATCCATCATTAAATCTGACATGAATTTGGCCCTGTACCTATAATTACCTATAATTACTAATGTTTGTCTGATCTTACTGTGACTGGACAATAAGAAGCAGGAAGTAAATATATGTTTAATCATGAGCCGGGTTTGCTCGTTTGTTTCAAAACAAAACTAAAAAAAGATTGAAAATTCCAATAAATGTTAGCTTACTGGGCTTCAATTTTGCATTTTAGCTTAAAATTCTTCGAATAAAATTAATTTTAATATTCAAGTAAACTGCAACTATTTCAGATAAAAGGCGAAAATATGTTGCGTTTAAATTATACTCGCGTGTAATTACATATGGTCTCTTCTTTTGCCACATTTACCGAATAACAAAAGTAGAGAGACCGGTGCATTCTCCATCACTTCACGGAAGTTATTAGCAAGTTCAGGGGAACACTGTGTGACCATCGCCGGCTAGCTTCATGGCTCCTTTTAGCTCCTACACTGATAGTAGCCACTATGTTCAGAGCGTGACCCATTAAAAGGCTGCATACGTTTTGAAGTAAATTATTTGCTACTGAGCGGCTTGAAAGGGTCGGAAGACCAAATACTCCGTGCACATTCGGGCTAACAGCTAACTTAACTATCCATGCAGCTAAAACAAGCTAGTCCACCAATCCAGCAAGCTAACATTAGCTCTTACACCGGCTTGTCTGCTTTGCCGTTTTGGTCACTTAAAAACGTAAAACACGAAGAAATCCCAAAACTTCTAAATGCCTCAGTGGTCCCTTCAGAGAAATAAGAGAAATAGAGGTGTCTGAAAAAATATTTACCGTCGTAGTAATAGCAAACTTTTTTCTTTGTTCCTTGAGACAGCGCCATTTTACACCAGTTACCCCCCAATGGATTCGTTGTTCATCGGTTTCTGGTGCGGCGGCGGTGGAGGTGGAGCTGAGCTCGTGTCAACCAATCACGGAAGCAGCACCGCCCGACTGAGCGGAGCCGGTGCCACAAACCGAGGAACCCCAAGGCCCCAACCTCATCTGTTCGTTTTGTTAGTGTACAAATTAACATAACTAGCCTTTTAATTGACATTTTAGATGCTCATAAGCAATTCTACGGAACAGTTTTAGGGCCCACAGGGCAAAGATATAAATATTTATTAATTTTTCCTGAGTTCAGACTTTTTTTTAATCTCAGATTTCTGATTTCAATCTCAGAATTCTGAGAAAAATGTCAACATTCTAAGATTAATGTCTAAATTCTGCCTTGCTTCTTGAATTCTGAGATTAAAGTCAGAATTTTGACGTTTTATAGACTCCGAATTCTGCCTTTTACCTGAGGTCTAGAACACTTATATTAAAGTCAGAATTCTGTGATTAATTCCAGAATTATGACTGAAGTCAGAATTCTGAGAATAAACTCAGAATTATACCCTTTTTAGAATTCTGAGATCAAAGAATTTTGCCTTTTTGTTTTAAGAATTTTGAGATTAAAGAGTTTTGCCTTTTATTTGTAGGATTCTGAGATTAAATTGTTCTGTATTTATCTAGAATGATAATCTTCACCAGCAATTCTACAATTCAGAGAATAAAATTAGATGTATGCCTCTTTTAATTTCCAGAATTTTGAGATTAAATAATCCTGCCTGTTTTCCCCAGAACTCTGAGATAACTATAAAGGTGCGGTTTATTATCATCAGAACTCTATCCTTTGTGAGAATAAACATCTCCAGCATATTACCAACAGGTGGCAGTGGAAGCCCGTGTGTGTTTTTGTCTGCAGACACTTTTTTTTCACTGCTGAAATGAAACATCTCAAGTGACTTGTCACCAAAGCTCCCATACATCAGGTTTTGTAGATGAAATAAGAGGCTGCGGAGATGAATTCACAGAGTCTGTCGGTTATTTACTGCTCACTGAATCCATGCTGCTGGGCCACGCTTCTGTCAGGGTTGGAATCGTACAGCAGAGGATTGTGAAAACGATGTAGAAAAAAAAAGACCAATGTGAAAGTAGGAAATGCCCTGAAATAACAGCAAGCTGTCCACTGGGAGCTGCATCTTCAATAATTCAGACGTGTGGATGAGGGCCGGATCCAACTTTGATCTCCACACATCACATCATGTGAACTGGGTCAGTCCAGTCTGCTGGGCTCAGAGCTTCATTTTCTGGATGCTGCTCGCCTCCAAAATGGAAACAACAGAGTGGAGGGGGGAGTGATCTCAGTGGAGCTAACACCATCAGAGTGGAAACAAAGCTCAAATCTGAGGCTCTTTTTTTTGTTTCACAGCAAATGAAGAGACCAAAAACAAACATATCATTGTTCCTGCTGAAAATTAGTAAGAAACTTTAGATTTTTCTCACCTGCCACTGACGGTGAAAAGGCTATTGTGATATTTCTCTGCTGCGTATGCAAACTATCTCAGGAACCACTGGATGAATTTTAATAGAACTCAGAGAGGAATGTCTTCAGCTGATTGACATTTGGAATCAAACTGATTCAAGATGGCTGCCACAGCAAAACTATCTTAGCAAACACAAAAATGGTTTTACAGATATTGAGCTAATATTTGGTGTATTGGTGGAGTCTGACCCCTAATTTATACTCCAAGCACAAATTAGCTTATTATTGTGCTAATAATTGGAGTTAACTATGTCTGTTAGCAAAATATTTCATGCCTATTTCAGAAGTACCTTCTGAAAGTAATCACTGGGTTGATGATTGTTATCTTCACCCATTCTCACTCCGGACTCGTCAACGTATTGACGCTTGGTCAGGTGGCCGTCTGTGTCCAGCTTCGGATGCGTCGGGTGGGTACTCACATCCGTTCTTAGCAAGATTAGGCAGAAGAGGAGGAGTGCTTTGTCATATTTTTTGAAAAGAGTAGGAAATACGTGACAACTAACCATTCCAGACCCTAAATTTAACTTATTTTAACCTATAAAGCCTATCCCTGGCCTCAGTACCTAAAATTAACCATTAACCCTAATCCCTCTTATTAACCACAGACCCCCAACTCCAAGACCCCTAAGTTGCGCAACCTGGAAAAGCCGTGGGCGGCAACGACTGAAAATGAGGGGGGTACCCGTCATTATGTTGACGAGTCGGAAGCGAGAACGTGTTGTTGGTTTTGTCAACTTAAGATGGTTCTTAGTTTTTAACAAATTAGAGTGTTTATTACCTGACAGCTTTGTTTGTTCATGATAAGCGCAAACCTTCACCCAAGTTAGTCCTGGAGTTCCTCAGGGTTTGGTGTTTGGAACACAACACTTTATTTATACAGACAGCATGCAAAATTGTTTACATCGAATAGCAGGCCAATATAGCAAATACTGGCATGGGTTCTGGGGTGTAAATAAATTTGTCTGGGGCTAATTTTAAGGTTTTGAGAGAAGATGATCTACGTTTGGTAAATTATGAAAAAAAACAAAGTTTTGTCTAAAAGTGCTCTTTAAAGAAACATTGTTTAAATGACATATTCGTTTGAATGCTATAGCATTCACACTATTAATATGGTCCGTTTTTCTTCCGTAGATTTTGGAAACTAACTTGTTCCACAATTTTTGTGCTTTTTCATTATGTTCAGCCAGGAGTGCTATGACTTTTGGTATTTCAGCTACTTTTCCAGCAATTTAGCTTTTTCAGCCTTTCCATCCAATAAAAAGATGTGTTCAGCATCCATAAAACCTTTCAAAATGTTTATAAAATTACAGTTCAATCATTTTATTCCAATGTCTTTTTTTTTTTCAAATTATAGCTTTTTTCTGCTATTTTTCTAATCCTTTCAGATAGTTCTGTTATTTTCATTGTTTTTTAAATATGTTTTTAGGCTTCATTCAGCTGTTTTCTGCTAATCTAAGCATTTATTTGTGATAATTTCAGCTTCTTACTGCTTAATTCAGTTAACGCTTTTGGTCTTTCTGCTAATTTCTGCCTTTTCAGCTATTTTTCTGCTAATTTTGACTGCTTTAGCTATTTTACAATTTCTTTCTGCCAGTTTGAAATTTTTAACTTCGTTCATCATCGGTCTTCTGAATTTCAACTTGTTACCCCCACATCAGGAAAAACACCAGCTATTCAAGTTTAACTCACATTAACAATTTTGCTATGAAACAATTTCAGCTTCCAGGAAAAAAAAAAACTTTCAGGATTAACATTTCACTTTCGCAGGACAAAATCTCTAGTAAAAATTAGACATTCTATTGTAGTTCTACTAAACATGGGGTTTAATTATGATGTTAAACCTGTTTCAAACCCATAACGTTTGTCAATGCAAGTAAATATTATTTATGGTACAATCTGATAAAAGCTGCAACAGTGCCCTTTTATTTAAATGAATTGTCTGAGGGCAAATGTGATGCATGATGGATAGAATCATTAAGACGCATAAACAGGCAGGTAACCAACATTTATTTACTATTATCAACTTTACAATAAAACCAGTAACATCTGTCAACATTAGCAAAATAATGAACAGAAATCAATTCAGTGTATTTACAGAGACAAAGCAGATTCAGGCTCACACACGACAGATAAACAACTCTGCTTCATATCAAACCGCGACAGTGAACATAGCAAGCTTAAGTGTTCTTTTTATTCTTTTCATAGTAAGGTAAAAATCAAAATTGTCTATTTTTTTCTTTTCTTTTAACAAACGAGACATAGCTTCTCTGAATCTTTAAGATGGTTCTCTATAATACACCACAAAATACTTCAAATTTGGGTTAAAATATAGGAATGTAAAAAGTTGACAAGTCTCTTAATTTTGATTTTATGTTTGTTGTTTTTTGTTTGTTTGTTTTTTGTTTTCTATTAACAGTCATTTCAAGTGGTGGTGGTGTCCCAGTATCTCATCTAGCATCAGTCCTTCAGCAAGGAGGCATCTTCTGCTGCAGAATTGTTTGGGAAAAGATGCCTTTAGCTCCGTCCTCCCTCCCCCTCTTCACGTCCTTCACTCCGCTCCACTTCATGGTGTCAGTCGTTGGCGATCTAGCTGGTCAAATCCAATTTCCACTCAGCGACCAACCCGCTGCCTTAAACCTCAGTCCAGATGTTGAGCAGTAACCAGGGAAGTGATCTAGTGAATCTAGTCTGTCGTCTTGTTATCATGACGAAAAGTGGCACGTCAAAGGAGTCTTTCACATACATGTGTATATATTTACATATACATATATCCATATACATATGTATACATATACACATATATATAAATATATATATATACTCTTTAATTTTCTCTTTCTCTCTTGAAAAAACAGTTCACCACAGTTCCTTGTGAGCTGACCGTACAATCACTCTTTCTTTTCAGAGGGAGCGGAGGTTGCATTGCTCTCCTCTGTCGGTTTGGTGGCCTCAGGGGCTGGAGCAGCTGCCTCCTTGGCCTCCTCCTTGGGTGCCTCCTCCTTAGCGGCCCCCTCCTCCGCCTTGGGAGCCTCGGCTGCAGCCACAGCGGCAGCCTCCTCCTTCACCTCCTCCTTCTTCTCCTCCGCGGGAGTGGCGGCACCGTTCTCGGCCGGCTTCTCCTCAGAGGGGGCAGCGACCTCCTCCTCCTTTACGGCCTCGCTCTTCTTGCTCTTCTTCAGGTTGAGCTTGAAGTTGAAGGTCTTCTTCAGGGAGAACTTCTTCTTCTTCTTCTTGGGGGTCTCCTTCGCCGCTGCCTCACCTTGAGGCTTGGCAGCCTCCCCGTCGGCGGCAGGCGCCGGTTCGATGGCGTCGCCTCCCGCCCCGGCCTCGGGCTCCTTGGCTGCCTCGGCTGAGCCGTTGGTCGCGGCGGCATCTCCGTCAGGCTTTGTGGCGACATCACCGTTGGTTTTTACATGTCCATTCTCCTAAAAGTGGACAATGAATAAATACATTTTAGTCTAAGGGAATAAAATTCAAGAAAACAACCTCTCATATAAATAAATAAATAAATAAATAAATAAATAAATAAATAAATAAATAAATAAGAGTCATTTCTTAGAATATCTTCGCCCTCATTAATTAACCACCGTGCCAAGGCGACGCCTTGCAGCACTCTAACCTGCCGATAGGCGGGGGTGGCGCATCACAGACGGAGAGGGAACCAGACAGACACCGACTCAACAAAGACAAGCCTCTCGATGGAGGAATGAAAACACATCGACTGAATATTAATCATATTAGTTACAGAAGACAATAAATAAATAAATAAATAAATAAATAAATAAATAAATAAATAAATAAATAAATAAACAAGAAGACGAATTACATAATTATCCATCCCTTATTGCTCAAGAGACAAGTTAATTGATCTGAAAAATGTGTGTCTAATTAATATTCATAACATTGTAATAATAAAATGACACATCTTAGAGCAAACGTGAATCATATACTTAAGTATTTTGCAAAGACCCGGTGTTTTCTGTAGTATGGATGACAATAAGCACTGAGCCGTAGTAGACTGCCTACGTGCAGCGAACCCACCCCCCGCCCTCCATCTCTCCCCCTTCCTTCTCAAACAAACATGTTGAGGGGGGTGGGTTGCGTCAGTCGCTGATAAACAGAGTCCACCTGAATAATTGAGGCGAGCTTGTTAACATTGAAGTCAGGGTGGTAATTTGTTCGTTGTTTTGTTTTGTGTTTTTCGGGGGTCCGTGTGACTAAAACCATCAGCGCGAGACGGAGACAGAGCCCCGCATGACCTTCCCCCAAATCTGCTCGCAACTCCATCCCGATTCAGCGCGGAGAAAGCGGACCAAAGAGATGTGTGTGTGTGTGTGTGTGTGTGTGTGTGTGTGTGTGTGTGTGTGTGTGTGTGTGTGTGTGTGTGTGTGTGTG
>NW_013953030.1:108970-110015 GCF_001266775.1 Austrofundulus limnaeus
AAACGAGATTTTGCGTGAGAAATTCAACTGGCGCCAGTAGCTACAAGTGTCCTCCTCAAATTCAAAGCGTCTCCCGTCGCGGGGCGGAGGGAAGTGAACCCACCTGTCCGTTGGTTTTGACAGCCGCAGCGTCGGCGGAGGCAGCGTTCGCCTCCGCGGCCACCTCTCCCTTGGATGACTGGGATCCCATTGTCTTCGAGTGGCGGTGGCTTCTAAAGCAAATGAAAAATAAAAACTAAAAAAAGTGTGTCTTAGATTAATCCAACCCCAGAGCGAGTTAGGTATCCAGCGGTAAATCGACAAAAGTAAGGCTTTTTAAAAATATTTTATTTTCTCCAACAGCGGTTACGTCCCCTAGTTCGTTCCTGTGATGAACCTTGCTACCACCGCAGAGAGGGACCCTCTAAACACAATGTTGAACGAACACAGCGCTTCTACGTCCAACAGGCTGAAAAACCCACCTATAGGCGTGGCCTAATCGGTTTCTGACCAATCACTGTTTGGTGCGGGAGGTCCTTGGGCACATTTCCACCAGTCATCTCAGACTCCTTAATTATCTCCGCCTAACCGCAAGACCCCCAGCAATGAAATCAGTGTAGAGCATAGCTAGACTCAATTTTATGTGCAGAAAATCCGGTCATGTCTAAAATATAAAACATTTTTTAAAGTTTTAAATAGTTTCTCTCTTTGGTGTGCAGTGTTTGTGTGTACCTTCTTGTTTACCGTTAAAGATCTTTTAAGAGGTATTGCCAAACTTGAGACATCTTACTACTAAGCTCAGTAAATCTGAATGGGTTTTATGTTGGTAACTTATAATTAGCCCAGAGAAGCACAATGAGCATTAAAGAGTTGAAGTTTAGTTCAACTTTTGCTGTTACAGTCTCTTCTCTTCATGAAAAAGAATAGGCACAAATAAAAGATAATCTGACCGTTAGTTTGTTTTTATTTGATCTATATGTGAGAAATACAGACATTGTTCAAATGAGATTATTAGTTGTGTTACTGTTTTTGTGTATTTGACTGTACAAAGACACCCCACACTTTA
>NW_013953030.1:111522-118708 GCF_001266775.1 Austrofundulus limnaeus
GGTTGACCTGATGGATAGTCCTCATCAGAGCTAAACATCCAAAGAAAATCTGAAGCTCCTATATTTAATAGTTTTTGAGCAATAACCATTTTTGTATGTCCAGATGCACCTTTTTCAGATAAAATGGGGGTCTTGGGGGGGAACTGATTGGTGGGCCTGATGGATAGAGCTTCATCAGAGCTAAAGAACAAAAGAAATCTGAAGCTCCTATGTTGAACAGTTTCTGAATTATAAGTATTTTTGCATGTCCAGACACCCCCTTTTTCAGATCAATTGGGGGTCTGGGGGGTGGGGGGCACAGATTGGTAGGCCTGATGGATAGAGCTTCATCAGAGCTAAACAACAAAAGAAATCTGAAGCTTCTATATTTAACAGTTTTTGAGTTATAAGCATTTTTGCATGTCCAGACACCCCCTCTTAGACCGCATATTTGAGGAGGGGGCTCCTTTCAATCGTAAAACCGTTGGCTGGCGCAGTGTAGGTCGGACTCTTCTACAGAGCTGCCAAATTTCATGATGATCGGTGCAGCCGTTTTTGTGCTACGGTTGACCAAAAATCACTGAAAAAAAAAAAACAGAACGAAAACAATAAGACTCCCGCTTACGCTTCGCGTGCGGGGGTCATAATTATACTGATTTAATAAAGCATATTTGTTTGTTTCAGTAGTCCTACAAAGCATGACCAAATTAATTAATTAATTAATCAATCAATTAATTAATTAATTAATTAATTAATAGTTTAATATGAGTAGTTTTTTGTGACTTTGGTAAAAATACAACAGATGGTTACATAAGAATGAGTGGAAGTACAAAGTGCCAAAAATTTGATCTAACAGCACTCATTTTGGTTTATGGTTGGAAAATCTCAAAATGAACAACTTATTGTCAAAAAGCAAAGAATAACTGCATTTTTTAAAAGTCATTTAAATAAATTCTCATTATGGTTTAATGTTGATTCCTAAACTAGCAAACCTACTAACTAGCAAAATTTTGTGAATAACAAACATCTTCCACTAGTATTGTATGATGCAAACAAGGTTGTGAACCTACAGTTTAACACCTGAGTACATTTTAAAAAGATAATTAAGCTAATTTATTAGCTTGTATTGCATCATCTATTTTAGCTGGGTGCTGATTCTCATCACTTGTAGTTTTAGGACATTTTCTACTTGTGTACTTAAATATTTATGTAGAATACAAAAGCTACTCGTATTCAATAAGAAGTCACAAAATGCATGAATATGGTCATAAACATATTTTTTTATTGACCATGAATATATTCAATACATCCTATCTCAAAATTTACCTGCATATTTTAAAATCAGATTGTTTAGGGTTTGTTGGATGTCATAATTTTTTTTGAAAAGACTTATAAGCCAGACTTTTCCTAAATGTTTTCTTTTTTATACTTATTTAATGATGAATATTAACATTGTGGTATTATTGGAACTTTAATGGACATTCGTGCCGACCGGTGTGATTGTGTGGACAGTTACAGCGAAACATGTTACTGTATCTGTTGCCAGAAACTATTTCTATGGTCACATGAACACCGGATTTGCAATTTTAGCATTCACAACATTGATGAAGTGTTTGTGGATTGACTCACATAGCAAATCTGACCACATTATAGTACTTTTTTTCTTAGAGTGATACAATGATGCTTAGTATGACAAAGTAACTTTTTGAAACGGTCTGCATCACCAAAGTGTACATGGAACCTGAAGGAGCGTAGAGCTAACCATTAGGACTGACTGCTGACACAAATTTTACTATTAGCAAGTCTCACTAAATCAATTAGGCTTATTGGTTGCAGTAACGATCAATTTGTGCCACTGAACACTGAAAAGCCTTTTCCTGATGATTTTGCAGCTTAACAGCTACATCGGGGTGTGAGTGTGAAGAAAAATTCGTCGGATGGAATGTGCATGATCACCACACTGATATATTTTTCTGGTGGTATGTTGTTGACAAGTTGAGACAAACAACTGGTCTAGTCACTGATATAGAGAGACGGAGTCACATGCTGTCAGCCCCATTGTGGAGCCTGCAGACCACAAGAAGATGTTTTTGCATGCCCACAATGAACCCACAGCGTAGATAAATCACACCCCAAGTCTGTAATGTTTTTTTAAAGTTCATTCGTTTTACCTTTTTAATAGGAACATGGGAGGAATACAGCCTGGAGAGAACAAACAACAGTTTTCCTTTTGCCAAACAGTTTTTGTTCTGGATTATTTTATGTCACACTTTAAGATAGATCTAGAGCAAAAATGATGTTCAGTTGGACAAAATGTAAGGCCTATTTTGGAATTTTGAACTTAAAGCAGTACTATTGTTTGACCATGGCACTGCTTTGACCCTGAATTATGACTTTAAACATATCAGGTTGGATATGTGGCGCCAAGTGTAAAATAAAAAGTTAAAAAAGATCACTAGCACATTTTTATTATTGAGCTCACTTTCTGAGTTTAAAATCCTAGTTAAATAATTTCAACTAACATTTTATTGTTTCGCTCACTGTTCTTACATTTTGCACATTTTTAATAAAAGTTAAATTTATGTGTAAATATTAAATCCTAAATCTAAATGTAAAAAAAATCTTAAATGTTGCATATGAATAATGAAACTTACATTTATGAATTTCAGAATGGAAGACACCCTTTGTCGTTGGTGCACAACTTTTGTTGTGATGTCATCATCCTGCGACAAAAACAACCCCTAATGCTGCTAATGCTGCTGAACGATCCTTAAGATGGTATTTTGAAATTTTAATTTGAACATTTGAACATTGAAAACAATATAGATGGTAACCTACCTGTGGTCCGGCACTTTGACGTCCAGGTCGGACGTCGGCCAACTGCAAGTTTGATGTCTTGTAGGGAAGCGTTAGCAGAGTAGCATTTGCTTCTGTCGCAGGATGATGTCTTCGCAGCAATAGCTGCGCAACGGCAAAGGCTGTGGTCCATTTTAAAATACTTATGTAAACTTCAACATTTAGCCACAATGATTAAGTTATAAATTTTACATTGCAGACACAGCATTTAAATTTAACATTTAGTAAATTTTTAGCAAAAATGCAAGAACAGTGTTCTAAAGAACAATAAAATGTTAGTGGAAATTTTTTAAACTAGGAAAAAAAAAAAAGCAGTCAGAAAGTGAACTAAATAATGAAAATGTGACATTTTTTAAACATTTTATTTTACACTAGGCGCCCCATAGTCAGAGTGACTTCTGGACTTTGGGTTGCTGAATCAGACTTTAATTTTTCCAGCTCATACTGTGTAAGCACATTTAATGATAATTAAACCAAAAAGAACCTGTAGAAACTACAGTATATTTTTAAAGAAAAGTTTGTGTTATTTCAGTGCAGCTCAGTACCAACTGATTAATGGAAAGGTAGTCCTTGACCTGGTGATCACTGTGTTAAATCACAACCATCAGAATTTAATGTAATTCAGTTTCTTTATGGTGTCTAATAGTGTCTTACAAACATGTCTCTTGGTGGACAGTTGTTCTTAGCAAACATAATACCAGCTGTTTATTTGTTGTGATCATTGAAGCTCTGAAAGTAAACCCTCCACTTCAGGTAATGGCAATATATCATTGAATGTTTACCCCTAAAAAGCCCGCTTTTTACGAATAAAAAGTCTATATGAAGCAGCAGCTGGTGAGTTAAGCTTTGTTTAAAGCTTTCCACAGCAGGCAATGTCATTAAATCCCTGGTGTACATGACTAACATGGAAAAAAAGAGGTGAGGGTTAAATATAAGTTTATTTTTTGGCCAAGTTGCTGACTTCTAAAAAGGTTCAGGTGATCGTGAGGCAGATGAAACAACTCCTGGCCATGTTAGCTCCTTTTTAGAACTTTTATAAAGTTAAATTTTATGTCCATTTTCCCCCACTGAGCCTAACAAAGCTGGTGTAAAGCCACTCAAGAGTGTGCTGTCAGCATGCAAGGACCCCTGAATCAAACAGGGTCTATTTTCTGTGACTAGGCTTCAACTCAACTCTGCTCCCTTCATATTTCACACGGTGAAGCACATAATAAGTGCGCAACTACAAAAAATATGGAAGTATTCCAGCAGAGATAAAATGGCTACGTAGCACAGATGTGTACTTTGTCAATTGTCTGTAGTTAATGTATAAATGGACCTGCTATCAATCTTAAAGGAACTTGCACTTTCCCTCCATGTTCTTTTCAAGAAAAAAAAAACAGGCTGTGTTGTTCACAGAAGTGCAAACCCTGCCTTTTTACTAAAGCAACAAAAAACTAATTGGTAGGGGAGAGTAGATTTTTGATGTAGTTTGGTCCATTTAGATTGCATTAGTTACTGCCGCTGATCGTGACCTTGTGGTTTTTCCTCACTTCATGGCAGTCACATGGAGAAGTCAACCTTTTCTTATCCAGACATCACGCTTCATCCATTGAGCTGGCTGTGTAAATGTCATAATAATGTGTCTTCTGTGCACTAAGGAATGTCTGGCACGCAGGCCCTCCCATCTTCTCAAGTCATCTTCAGCTCTGAATAGGCTTCTTCACAACGCCTGAGGTAACTCGGGTGGGGTGGATTGTGGGGGTTTGTGGGGAGCAGGATGGATGCCAGAACCGTTAACTCTTACAGTTGCATCTAATGTTCTTTTCTTCTTTTTCCCACAAAAGTCCTGCCTCTGAGTGATGCAAATGACGACAGTGAAAGGGGAAGTGATGGAACACAGGCTCAACGTCACCACTCATGACACTTTGGTCAGTGCATCAGTGTACATGTGTGTCTGTATGCATATAAGGAGAGCATTGTCATGGGACCGGCAATCAGCAGGGAATGAAAGGAGCACTCCTTTACACATAGTCACACATTCACACAAAAGCATTGGGTCGTCAGCTGTGTCAGAGTTCATATAGATGTGCTCAGGGTTGGAATGTGGGTGGAGGGGTAAGATTTGTATAAAAGACCCATAGCCTCAGAAAGAACAGACATTCAGAGATACAGAGTCTCATGAATGTTTGGATGTCAGAGGACTGACGTGAATGATAATGGTAGGTGTGGCGATGGAAAGTGATAAGAGGTCATCATGAAACCATTGAGCCTACTGACCCGGGACCACATTTGCAGAGCTTCAAGGATTTTCAATTCCCAGGGTGGAGACAAGTAAAAGAAAAAAAAAAACAGTCTCAGTACTAAAGAAGGAAAAAGAAGTGATCTGGCAACATTTTTGAAGACTTTACACATAGATTTTGTATTGATGGTAAAAGCTTTGTATGTGAGTTTGTGAGTTTGTGACCAAAATGTTTGTCATAAAAAAGCCATGAAGGAAGTGCCCATTCTTTTTTAATACACCCATAATTTTTAGAGCTCTAATAGAATTTTGTGGTGTTAGCATTCCAACAATAAACCAGCAGACACAACTGCTAATTAATATACAGTCAAATGAAAACGTTTGGGCACCCTTGTTAATTTTCCTGATTTACCTTTATAAATCAGTGATTGTTTGGAGTAAAAATATCAGTTAAATATATCATATAGGGGACAAACACAGTGATATTTGAGAAGTGAAATGTTTTACAGAAAGTGTGCATGAATTGTTTAAACAAAATTAGGAAGGTGCATAAATTTGGGCACCGTGATCATTTTATTGATTTCAAAACCTTTAGAACTAATTATTGGAACTCAAATTTTGTTTGGTAAGTTCAGTGACCCTTGACCTCCGTACACAGGTGACTCCAATTATGAAAAAGTGTATTTAAGGGGGGCAGTTATAGGTTTTTCTCCTCTTTGCATCTTCTCTGAAGAGTGGCAGCATGGGAGTCTCAAAAAAACTTTCAAATGAGCTGAAAACAAAGATTGTTCACCGTCATGGTTTAGGGGAAGGATACAGAAAGCTATCTCAGAGATTTCAGCTTTCAGTCTCCACTGTGAGAAACATTGTGAGAAAACGGAAGGCAACAGGCACAGTTCAAGTGTAGGTTCCAAGTGGCAGACAAAGAAAAATCTGGAATAAACAGAAGTGAAGGATGTTGAGAACAGTCAGAGTCAACCCACAGACCAGCACCAAAGACCTACAACATCTTCTTGCTGCTGATGGAGTCATTGTGCATCATTAAACTATTCAACACACTTTACACAAGGAGATGCTGTATGGAAGAGTGATGCAGAGGAAGCTTTTTCTCCGCCCACATCACAAACAGAGCCGCTTGAGCTATGCTAAAGCACATTTGGACAAGCCAGCTTCATTTTGTAATAAGGTGCTGTGGACTGATGAAACTAAAATAGAGTTATTTGGGCAGAACAAGGGCCATTATGCATAGAGGAAAAAGAACACAGCACTCCAAGAAAAACACATGCTACCTACAATAAAATGTGGGGGTGGTTCCATCATGCTATGGGGCTGTGTGGCCAGTACAGGGACTGGGAATCTTGTTAAAGTTGAGGGATGCATGGATTCCAACCAATATCAGCAGATTCTGGAGACCAATGTCCAGGAATCAGTGACAAAGCTGAAGCTGCTGAAGCTGGGGCTGGATCTTCCAACAAGACAACCACCCTAAACACTGCTCAAAATCCACTAAGGCAATCATGCAGAGGGAACAAGTACAACGTTCTGGAATGGCCATCTCAGTCCCCAGACCTGAATATTATTGAAAATCTGTGGTGTCACTTAAAGAGAACTGTCCATTATCAGAAACCATCAAACCTGAATGAACAAGAGATGTTTTGTAAAGAAGAGTGGTCTAAAATACCTTCAGCTACAATCCAGACTCTCATTATAAGCTGTTATTTCTGTGAAAGGAGGATCTACTAAATATTGAGGTAAGGTTTTATTACAGTGCCCAAATTTATGCACCTGCCTAATTTTGTTTAAACAATTATTGCACACTTTCTGTAAATCATATAAACTTCATTTCACTTCTCAAATATCACTGTGTTTGTCCCATATATGATTTATTTAACTGATATTTTTACTCAAAACAGTCAATGATTTATAAAGGTAAATCCGGAAAATTAACAAGGGTGCACAAACGTTTTCATATGACTGTATACTTTTACTACTGTGATGGTTTGCGGGGTATTGCTTTTTTATTGCTATTTATTTTGATTATTTATTTTGGGGTGCCAGCCACGTCTCCCTCCTGGCATATAGGATGTTTGACTGGTGTGTGTGTGTGTGTGTGTGTGTGTGTGTGTGTGT
>NW_013953030.1:118718-125457 GCF_001266775.1 Austrofundulus limnaeus
CAATTAATCACAAAAACATCTTGAGATAAATTGTGATTTTTTTTAATCTAATGTGGTCATTCAAAATATTATTTACAACAGGTAATAAATTAAATATTCATAACTTTTTTTCACAAAACCCCACATCAAAAGATCTGAACTATCACTTTATGTCATAATAAAACAAACAGATTTTCTCAAAAAGTTCAAGATTTTTTCTACCTCACAATCAAAAACACATGCAAACACACTTTCTGTTTTATGTAAACAAAATCGTTATATACAGTAAGACAAAACAGTGTTTGGCTAAACAGTTACAAAACAATTGATGTAATAAAGTTAAGACAAAGGAAGAAACTGAATTCCTTTTTTAGTGAAAATAAACACATAAATAAATCAGCATTCAAGTGTTTGACCAATTAGAACTGTTGGCATGCTCACTTCTAATTTCACAGAGCCTGTTTGTGCTTCTCCAGATGGAAGACTGGACTGGTGACTCTATATGCTAGTGTGAGTGTGTGTGTTTGTGCTGTTTTTTTTTTTTTTTTTTGAAAGAGAGAGAGAGCTTATGTGTGTGTGTGTGTGTGTGTGTGTGTGTGTGTGTGTGTGTGTGTGTGTGATTTTACTGTTTTTATTATGGTTTAGGGTTTATTTTGTTTTGACCTATCACACAAGGACATGTAAGTTACCAAAAGAAAATAATTACACACCCTTTTCAACCTTATTAATTCAGTGACAAAAATGGAAACATAAACAAGTAGAACACAGCAAAAATGAGGTTCTCTTGTAAATATATTATTTATACAAATAAAAATAGTTCAAATACAAAACAATACTAAATAAATCAAATTATCCCTCCCCCCAATGTCCATTAGTGGTGCTTTAACCACTTTAAAGTCCAATACAAGCTTTAGGCTTCACCAAGCTTGGCTTCAGTTCAGAGGTTTTCATTTTAAATTAATTTTTACTTCACAGCAATACAGAAAAATGAAGGAGCTAAACAAAACAAAAACACAGTTTTACATTACAACACTGATTTTCTGTGAGATAACAAAATATGGAACAAACTTACTTGGTAGAGGTTGGTGACTTGTGGTAAGGTGTGATTGTATTGAATGCTAAAAAGAAAAGTTTGGATTGTCTCTTAGTTTTTAGTTCATTATTTTAAACACACACACAAGGCTTTTATTTTGAAAGGGAGACTTCCATTAGGCTGGCTTAGAGATTGCGTGCGTCATCAAACCATGCGTTCTACCGACAAGGCTTCAGGTGCTTGTGGTGACGTCATTCTTCGGCGATTTTCTCCAGCAATGATTCCCTGTTGTTTGGCTTGTCACAAGGGACTATACTCCTTGGCCTTATTTTTCTTTTTGGTGTCTTTGTTCGGCTTACAACAGTTTTCTCCAGTGTTTCCAGTAGTGGTGACCCATCTAACGAGGGAATTGTCTGGCCTCGTCTTTTATGCGGTCACTGCCAGAGCAACACAGGAATGCTGATCACTTTTTCTCCAGGCTAGTGAACGAACAAAGTGCCTGGGATTGTGGGCGGTTTTAACGGTGAGTCACCACATCGCGCACAGGTGTTGAGAATTAACTAATAAGAGGTACGGAGGTGGAGATTAACAAAAACAATTAACTAATTTGTATGTACAACCATCGGGTTGTTGTAGCCCCATTATTATGCTTTTAGATATTTGATGTCATGTTTTTGGAAGCTTCTGATAGGTTTATTGATAACATTTGAGTTAATTAGAGATACATGCACGGATGTAATTTATGTCACACCTGAAACACACTTCCTACTTGTGTACCGTTATGGAAAGTCAAAATAAATCAGCCAACATATCAGGGAGAGACTTGTGGACTTGTACATGTCTGGTTCATCCTTGGGTGCAATTTCCAGATGTCTGAAGGTGCCTTGTTCATCTGCACAAATAATTATACACAAGTATAAGATGGGACTGTCCAGCCATCATACCGATCAGGAAGGAGACAGATTCTGTGTCCCAGAGATGAACGTGCTTTGGTCTGAAATGTGCATATCAACCCAAGAACAAAAGCAAAAAAACCAGGGGCCTCATGTATCAATGGTGCGTATGCACAAAAAGCTTGCGTACGCCATTTTCCACGCAAAACTCCGGATGTTTCAAAACTGAAATGAACGTGGAAATGTGCGCAGCCCCATGCCAACTCCAGGGCTGGCATACGCACATTTCTGTGGTTTTGGTTCCATTGGCGACACTTAGAGGTGATTCTGAGAAACTGTTCATGATGTGAAATTGATTATTGTTCAAACCAGACACACATGATTAACAATTATTACATTCACATGGACACAGTTAGATAAAAGAAGTGCAAAGTTGTGCCAAAAATGCATTTACTGGGAACTGATTCAGCCTTACTAGAGGATATAATAAATAGTGCAACATGCAGAGCATTTATTTACAAACAGAATTTTCTGATCCATGATGACGAGTGAATCATCAGCTGTTTTGAGGAAAAATCCTTTTTCAGTTTGGCACTGCTGCGCTCTGGAGCACGACACAGCGAGGATCCGATGTGCATGCATGTGCACGTGCAGCAGCAGCGATTGAACTGGGGTCGCACAGGAGCTTTCCAGAGGGAGCTGGCAGACCGATTGGGACTGTGCCTGTCCAGTCCACCCAAAGCCGAGTCATGCCCAATAGAATGTCTCATCCATATGATTCTAACTCTCCAAAATTTTGTGACATCATGAAAACGCTCCACTGAGGTGCAGAGACTCATTTCTTCATATCAGCGCAAACATCTACTGTATGTTCTACCAAACATCTAACTTCCTCTATTCCTCTCTAATTATGGTAATAAACTCATGCGTAAAGTTAATATTTCCAGGCTCAGAATGGATGGATGAGCCGGTTGCGCACCACAGCAGTTACACGCGCGCACACACACACACAATCACTTGTTCTTTGCGTGACAAACATATTTTATTCTTGTTCTTACTTAGATTTTTTTCTCACTCACATTATATTTAATGCATTATTTTCCTGAATCTAGAAATCATGTCTGATCGCGCAAGGATCACTCAAACATGTCCATCACACATGCAGGAAGTAATTTGCATCTGTTTAACATATGTAAATGAGGGCGTGTCAGGGGAGGTGTCTTACGTGCACTCAGTTCCACGTTGATTGGGATGTACAAAAGAAATGTGTGTGGATTCAGGCGCACAATTTGATACATCTGGACTTTTTGTGCATACGCCATTTTCTGGATTTGACCGTATGTCACGTTTCAGTAAGAAATCCATGCAAGTCTTTGTACATGAGGCCCCTGGTGAAAATGTTGACTGAAGCTGGTAAGAATGTGCCATTATCCACAGAGTTGTGTATCCACATGGGCTGAAAGGCTACTCTGCCAGGAAGGAGCCATTACTTCAAAAGAAACAAAAATAAAAACAAATTAAAGTTTGTAAGACCTTCATTTTTGGAGACATATCCTGTAGTCTGACCTAACTAAAGTGGAACTCTTCATCCACAATGACCATTGTTATGTTTGGATGAAAAATGGGGAAGCTTGCAAGGCTGAGAACATCATCTCGTGAAACACGGGGGGTGGCAGCATCATGTTGTGGGGTTGTTTTGCTGCAGGAGGGATTGGTGCACTTCACAAAGTAGACAGCATCATGAGGAAAAACCATTATTGAAGCAACATCTCAAAACATCAGCCCAGAAGTTAAAACTTGGATGCAAGTGGGTCTTCCAAATGGACAATGACTCGATGCATACTGCCAAACTGGTTGAATAAGTTTTGTTCAAACACGTACTGATTTATACTTGAATAAAGATACCACACTAACATTTAAAAAGTGGACTATTTAAAGTTTTTAATGTACAACTAATGTATTTTGTTTGCTTTACCCTGCAATTTAATGAAATCGTAAGAAATAGAAAAACCAATGTATTTTGAGGAAACCTGTCATCCACGCCCCAGTTGCAAAGTGGCTCAGAATTATCTCCTTTACTGGAACATCATTATAGACAGTACCAATTATAGACTGTAACACATTTTTACCTATAAATCTAGCATAAGGGTTGCAAAAAGTCCCCATTGTAGAACAGCATCTCAACTTGTGCAGGATGAGTCAGTGGCCTGAGCTGAACAGTCTGCAAAAACATAAAAGGCACGTGAGTGTAAATGTAACATAAACAAGCTAGTGTGGTAAAAGCACATTGTATTCTAATAATTGTTTGGTAATGGATTAATTGGCGCAGTCAAATTATTGTACATTATGGGATTACAGATCTTTCAATGTACAGAGGGCACAATTATTGTACAAATACAATACTAATTGTTCGTCTGGCAACAATGATGGGAAAATTGATATAAATAAGTTGGGATATTCTAGAATGAGTCAGGTTTACTCATCTTGACTGCTAAGTGTGAGAAAGGTACTTTCCAGAAAGGTAGGTGAGAGATGGTAAAACTAAGGTGGCAGAACTGAATTTATGACCTAATACTCATGATGTATCCTCCATCACAACAGTCCATTTAAATTGTTTTCTTTCTTTTAGTTTTAAACAAAATTCCATTAAATTTGAAATATTACCAAGAATTTAAATAAATACATACTGTAATAAATCCAACTCGACAGCTGAAGTCCCGATAAACAGGGTTTATTTGCACAAAAACGAGTTGCCATTTCAGGAGGCTACAACTCACGCCACGAACAACCGAACCGGATACACTAGCTCAGAGAGACCCGCCGAAAAACACAAACTTCTGGTCCTGGCCCCACCACCCTACTAAACTGCCGCCCACCTGACAGGTAAGAACACTTATGTGGGTCAGACCGCAGACCGGACTATGATCCTCCACACATACAAATATGGGCTTCAAAATAAACTTTCAACTTGAACACGTAACAACATGAAACACTAAAAGAACTTATCCACAGAGTCATTACAGTACATTACAGATACAGATACGCTATTTAAGGTAACCTTTTGCTTTATAGTGACACAGTGGTCCTGTAATTCCAGCAATGTGTCAGTCCTATGAGGGTAGTTTCTTCACACCAACCAGATGGGAGTTGATGATTGGGAATTTTCCGTTTTCATCAAGCCAACACAGCCTTTCCTTCTTTCATGTTGAGGGAAACTGTTCTGCCTCAGGAGATTTTTCAAGTTGTCTCTGCCCTTTGCGCTGACATAGTAACATTCTTTGATCCCATGTTCTCTGGGTTACCTTCTCTTAGCCTTCAAACTCATAATGATTATCATTCATTTTCACGTTTAGGTTATGTGTGATGCCACGCCCCCTTAAAAATAGTTGAGCCATGCCAGAACACTGTCTGCTAAATGCAACAGTATTTTGTTCTTAGACTCAATGAGGGACTTGAAACCTGTCCAGGTGTCGCTTGCTTCTCACACAGTGACTGCTGGAGCCAGACATCAGCTCCTTGCAACTGGAAAAGGAGAATCTTCACAAATTTAGCTGGAGGGCTATAGAAGGAGGTGAACCAGGTGGGTGACAATAAGAAAGAAGAAAACAAAGATCTACAGCTTACTGAAGGCTTTTAATATTTTTACGGGTGTCAGTGCACCTAAAGCACCTAAGGGAATCCAGATTAAGGGAATATTGTGATTTTTGCCATAGCACATTGAATGGTGTAGACAAATGTTGCAAAAATACACAGTTTTGCCACAAAATGTTCAACTTAGAGTGTAAGGATGTCATACATTCGAAATTTCGGCAAACAAATCTTTTTAGTTGGGACGGACTTGTGACCTGTCCAGGGTGTACCCTGCCTTTCGCACCAGTGACCCCCATGACCCTGAAAGTAAGAAGCAGGTATAGATCATGGATGAATGGAAACACTTACTTACTTACTTACTTACTTACTTACTTACTTACTTACTTACTTACTTACTTACTTTTACTTACTTACTTACTTACTTACTTACTTACTTACTCATGGCATTAGCGAGCCATTAGCTTTGACGCTAACGGGAAGCTAAAATGCTAGCTGCGGTTAGCATTCCATGAATTGGCTCTGTTGTCCTCCATTCGCATTTTKAAATGAAGTCACTTCTACATTCTCCTTTCTGTTTACGCATGATTGATTATACAGATAACAAAATAATACTTTAAACTGTGGAAAAGCAGCTAGCTAAATAGTCAAAATGTCAATTAGCTTAGCATTGCTTGAGACAAGTGCAAAGACAAAAAGCTCACCGGGACTTCAAAAACGACACACATTACTTCTGCAGCATTGTGTAACTTAGTAAATATCTCAGACTTACATAGGGACTCAAACCAAGTCAAAAAGTTCTTACCTTTAGTGCTCAGACAATGCCACTTTATCCAAATGCTAGGCTAGCTCTCAACCATCCAGTGTTCAGAAGCGCGAAATGAAAAATCACCCCAAAGGATTATGGGTTTGCAAAAGACCTCACGATATTTGTTGAAATACTGCGAGAATTTAAAATTTTTTTTACATGGATATAAATAATACATAATGTAGGATTTAAAACCCTTTATTTTATATTGTTTTTCTGAAGCAACTTAAATTTTCAAGTAACATGTTTTTTGTGTTTCTTTTATTCATATATTTTATGTGAAAATTCAATAATTTTATTAGTTAAATGTAGTAATAATAAAAAAATGTTTTTGCTTTAATGCCTTACGCCTCTGGCATAATTTATTATCAGTTATTTTACATTCATATTTATATTATTACATACTTATACTGGTATTAAATATACAGTTATCTGATC
>NW_013953030.1:125467-127582 GCF_001266775.1 Austrofundulus limnaeus
TTTATGAATTAAATGTGGTAATAATAAAAATGTTTTTGCTTTAATACCTTACGCCTCTGGCATAATTTATTATCAGTTATTTTACATTCATATTTATATTATTACATACTTATATTGGTATTAAATATACTGTTAACTGATCAGTTGCCCATTTAAACCCACTCCCATTTGTTGCCCATTTGGTGCCCACAGAACATAGCCCATCTGGGCTAGCCCATGTGGGACCTACTCGGCTCAACCAAGTGGGTCCCAGATAGGAAGCCCATTGTAAGCCCATGCCCACTTGGAACCCCCATAGCCCAAGTAAATCCCATGTGAGGCCCACATTCAGGTGTTTGCTGGGTTACTGACTGACTGACTGACTGACTGACTGACTGACTGACTGACTGACTTACTTACTTAACGTTGTTTAACCAGGCACGTCTTGTTGAGATCTCAGATCTCCTTTTCAAGGGAGGCCTGGGCCTGAAAGGCAACCCAGTGTACATGTTTTAGGGTGTGGGGGAGGAGACCTGTATTTCTATTTGGGCCAGGCTACTTGACTTTTTTTCCGGGGGGGGGGGGGGGGTTACTTGCATACTTGTTTGCAACAACATGAATTCAACTAAAAAACTGTAGTGTGCTAATACCATGCAACAACAAGCTAACATTAGCTCCCATTAGCTTATCATCCATCTTGCTCTCTTGTCTTCAGCATCATTCTGCTGGATGGTCCAGTTCAGTCTTTGGTACTTTTCTTTTGAGCTTGATGATGCTCTATCGCAAATAAAATAAGATTCATGCATTTTTAATATTTTGATCCCATCCAAACCGAGGTTACTCAACACAAACACAACCAATAGTGGAGTAGAATAAGGTCAGGCTGACTGTGGTCAGACCAGTGAAAAGCACATGTGTGTGTTACCTACCATGGTGACTTTAATGTACCACTGGCAGAAAATTTTACTTTTCTTTAGATTTTAAGGCTTTATTCAATTTACACATCAACATTTCAACATTTTGTCAACTAAGATTAATACGTAAGTTCTAAATTTTCATTGGGCTTTAGAGAAGAAAGTTGATGGATATTAGAATTTCTAAGAGCCACCCGTTTACTTTGGCACCACTCAACCTTTCTTCATAACGTCTAGTTGAACCAAGCCTTAAAGAATTTTCTAAATACTCCCACACTTTTATAAGCATTAATTTCCAAACAATAAATATGGCTTAGCATTTGAGCTGACAGATGTTACAGCTGGGATATAGAAAAAAAAATCATTGGTAGCTTTGAGCTGCCTCAGTGATCTGGTGTCAAAGAGGTCAGATGTTGGGGGTGGGGATAAACAACAAAGACGTGAGGAAACAGGGCGGTGGAGCGTTGTGTGGTACTCAAGTCAAGATAAATGCCAGCTAAGTAGGTCACATTAACATGTTGTTTGGATGTCAACGAGGGGAAGGGTTTGGGGTTTTCCGTGTATGAGCCAAATATTACCGCTGAACCTTTCACAGTCTTTGCATGAACACTCATTCACTTTCTGTCCACTCACTTTTCCTTCATCTTTCTGGTCAGAGAGGGGATCTTTCTGGGGATTTCCTCAACATAAGCTTCTTTTTGTGTATCTATCACTGAGTAAATAACACAAATAGTTCAGCGGAGGCAGTATTTTCTAATATTTTTATTTAATTTTTAAGATTGGGTTTCACTTTGAAATACAAAATGAAACTGTTTGTCTTAAATAAGGTATTCCTGCATTACTGCAGCTCACAGATAAAAGAAATTACGCACTCATGCTTTGTGTTTGACCAACATGTTTTATACAAACACACACATGCTTGGCACATGCGACACTGGAAATGGTGTCAGCCCAGTATAAATCCCTTTTGACATATGAGCATGGCGTTGACCTTATTACCATGACAACAGTTTCTACCAGATAATAACTGTGGCACTGCTGACACAACAACGTGGGCATTTATTGTGTGACGTGCTGCTGAGAAGTGAAACACTCGCTTTGTTGTTTGCCCCTCACTTCCTTTTCTACTGCTGCTCTTGGTGATGTTTTTTTTTTCTCAGTTCTACGTGAGTGCTGAGAAACATGTATTGAATTTGGAGAAGTCTGGTAAATATATATATAT
>NW_013953030.1:127992-132760 GCF_001266775.1 Austrofundulus limnaeus
GTGTGTGTGTGTGTGTGTGTGTGTGTGTGTGTGTGTGTGTGTGTGTGTGTTTCAAATATGTGTACACCCACACTAGAGTCTTAAAATAAATGCTTCTTCTTTCATACATGTGAGTGCATTCAGTAGAGCTGAACAACATATCCACCCCCTCCCTTTTCCTCTTCTGCCTCCTCCTCTCTACCTCACTTTCATGCATCAGTCCTGCAAAAGATGGAACATCTAAATACAACAAGGTAATCGGAAGAGCAGAAAAGAATCACCCTTTATGTTTCACACCGTCTTTGACCTAGAATATAAGCCTTGGGCTTGGTTTGCATTTTGGTATTCATCTTTTGAATACAGGCAGATCAAAAAAAAATAAAATAATTAAAGCAGCCTAAAATATTTATTAGATGCTTTTAGATGCAAAAGAGGAGCTGGGTACCCAACGTGGATGCTCAGATTTTCAAATTAAAAGGTGAACCACAAGTAATACCTCATGTTATAATGTCACTTTTCCAAATTTCACCAATAGTGGTTATTTTCTCACCAATGATTAGGTGCTTTGGGATGTGAACAAAAGAATGACATTGCAAATACAAGCATATGAAATGGGTTTCTGCTGCTGAAAGACTAGACTTGCCTTTAGGAACCATTCACAAGGGAACAGTTGTTGTGATTATGCAATATAGAGTATATCACTTTTTGTTTAATTTTTGCAACCATTCAAACATGTTCAGAACCTCAAAACAAGTTCCAGAGAGAAAAAATATCGAAATGGCACCCTTTCATTTTCAACTAGACAGCCAAAATTCAACCTTTTGAAAAAGTTGATGTCACAGCCACTCTTCTGATTTAACCTATGACCTGAGGACGTCCTCTTCCTCTTGTTGGGTTTACATTTGTAATCCAACATTCAAGCTTTATGGCCTTTTCCACACCATATTTCCTGTTTTTTTGGGGAATTATTGAGACAGCGTTCCAATGCCACATACAAGCCTGGTATAGCTACAGTAGTGGTTTATGTTGAGGATAAATACATTTTCTGAGTAAAAAACTTGTTTTTTTTTAACAAAACAAAAGGCTGACGTAGTAGCAAAAGCTAATAAAACTCAAGGAAACACTCAAGAGAACCACAGATAGAATAAGAACGGAGGGAAAAAAAAGATTGGGACTAAGAATGTAAGTGGCTACATCAAAAAGAAAAAATTAGGTCCTCTGGATGGGTTCTTTAGTGAAACGTTTCATCTCTCCTACAAGAGACTTCTTCAGTCTGATGAGTTTCAGGTGAACTCAGCCTTATAAGTACTGCCTCCACATGGACAAATTGGTTAGTCACATGCAAAGGTGGGCCATCACAATAGGCTTGATTTGTCCATGTGGAGGCAGAAGGCTGAGTTCACCTGAAACTCATCAGACTGAAGAAGTCTCTTGGAGGAGAGATGCAACTTTTCACTAAAGAAGAACCCATCCAGAGGACCTACTTATTTTTTCTTTTTGATTTTTCTACCTGGATTACTGAGATGCATCAGGACGTAAGTGGCTACAGCTGAGACTATTAAGAATAGGGAACAGGTGTGAGATGTAAAGGTCATGTAGACTCTAAAAAATATGCTAAAGATATGAGCTTTCATAAATAAAAACTGGCATCATAACTTAAAACAGATGTGGAGTGTAGCTCAGCAGGGTGTGTCAAACATCTTTCATATTCTCACTGCAGGCTTGGTTGCACAGACTACCCCTGACCATCTGCCATCTCTACATCATATCCTTTGGGCTGCGAAGCTGTGAATACCTTCCTTGAAGGTTCAGAGGTGTGACAGTGATGGCTGAATTCAACTTCCTGTGTTGCCTTGATCTTTCCAGAAAACCCACCAGAACCGCCAGAAGGCATCTTCAGACCTGGTTTGAAGTGTTTTGTTAAAGGTGCTTATGAATCGACTGTTTTCCAAAACTTTGGAACCTCTTTCACACATGGTAAATGGTACTGAACTTATAGAGGGCTTTTCAAGTCCCTCCGGACCCCAAAGTGCTTTACACTAAAAGACATTCACCCATTCACACTCACATTCACACACTGATGATGGCAAACTACACTGAGCCACAGCTGCCCTGGGGCACACTGACAGAGGTGGGGCTGCCATGCACCAGCACCACCGGACCCTCTGACCACCATCAGTAGGCAAGGTGRGTDAAGTGTCTTGCCCAAGGACACAACGACTGAGACGGCTGGACGGGGGATCAAACTAGCGACCTTCCGGTTCCAGGACGACTCCCCTAACCACTCCGCCACCCTTATCACATTGTGATCTAGAAACCACAACAAGAATGAAGCCATTTATCAATTTTTGTAAAGCCTCTTTCACAAAACAGCTCTGCGAAATTGCTGCACAGACCGGTCCAGTTTTAAGTTCCCTCAGGTCATTCATAAAATGACAGGTGAAGCCGTCCAGGTTCCGCTCACATGTACAGTATGTGTTCTGAAATGAACCCAGAACCAAAAGAGGCGTGGAGCGGATCGCAGCTCAGCTGAAGTGGACCGTGACGTATTTATTGTGTGCTTCATATCAAACAAAACAAAATACACTTACTTTAGTGATCCTGTGGATCAATATTCTTTGAACTAACTACAAAGTTGCTGTTTTGTGTCATTTGGTGATAAATCTGTTGATTAATCTTGCAGTCACTCACTGAAGTCTTCCTCGTATGAAAAGACTGAATGGCTCATTTAGTTCTTGTGGTTTAATATTTTTAAACTACAAAGTTGCTGCTTCATGTAGATTTTAATATTCTCACGGTAATAAATATGTTTATTAATCCTGCAGTCACTTGAGCTCACGTCTGTTTAGCAAATACACACACACACGTTTGTTTATATATCTCCTTGGGGACCGTGCATTGACTTTTTCTGGAAAATGGATAACGCAATGTAGTGAAAACATGCTCACAAAAAAAAAAAAAAAAAAAAAAAACGAACAAAACAGAATTAACTGATTTTTAGCGATTCTGTGGTTCAATGATTTTCTTAAACTAATTACAGGGTTGTTGTTTTTCGTCATCTTTAATATTCCCTAGGTAATAAATCTGTTTGTCGATTGGTCCTGCGGTCGCTCACTGATGTCATCAGCTCATTATCATTTTCTGAGTGCAGAACCATGGGTTGATTTTTCTCAAGTTGGTCAGCCCACCTTCAGCCTGGTAAAAACCAGACCCTTGTCCTTCACTATGCTTCGTACGAGGTCCGAGGGTCTGGACTCTCAGCTATAGAGAAGCAATTCTTGTTGGAGGCGTGGCCTCTGCTGAAGTTTAAAATGATTGGATTGGTTGGCTGCGACGTATGTCGCTGTGAAGTAGGCTATGCTAAGAAGCTAACCGGAAATTGCCTGTGCTGTAAACAACCCTACTGAGAGTAGAAAAGTATGAGAGCTGCTTTATCAGACAAATTTAATTTAATTTGGAAGCCTTATCAACACGGACTGGCTTCATACACTTCCTCCACTGGCATTGCTAAACTAAATAGCAGACACTGTGCAGAAAATCAACTTCATTCAAACCTCTGTCTACTGTTTGCTGATTGGCCCAAATAAACTACAAGCAGACACTGCACAGAAAATTGACGTTCTGTTCTCTGATTGGCCCGGATGAAAATTCTTCTGAAGAAATCCTTGTCTATGGGAGAAATCCCAGACGGGGCAGTGAAGCGAAAGTAGAATTGAGCAGAACTGCGTAGGAAGGCAAGGGCCAGGCTAGCCCGCCTTGGGCCCGGCTCTGATACTACCTTGCTTGGGGGCTCAGAGGGGCATCAGTGGCAAGCTCACTTTACTCATCTTTCCTCCTTCATGTTTTTTCTGAATGATCCGAGGAGGACAGTCAGTCAGTCAGTCCTGGGTAGAGTTGGGTAATCGATACTGGTGCTAAATCGATACTCTCAAAATGGTACCGGTTCCTAAACGGTATTTAAAACATGTCCTGATGCATCTCAGTAATCCAGATAAAAAATCAAAAGGAAAAAAAATTGTATAGGTCCTCTGGACGGGTTCTTCTTTAATGAAACATTTTGTCTCTCTTCCGAGAGACTTCTTCAGTCTGAGAGTTTCAGGCAAAATTCAGGCTTTTAAGTCCTGCCTACAGGTGACTGATACTCACATCACATGACTATGGTTCACAGGTGACTGATACTCACATCACATGACTATGGTTCACAGGTGACTGATACTCACATCACATGACTATGGTTCACAGGTGACTCATACTCACATCACATGGCCATGGTTCACAGGTGACTGATACTCACATCACATGGCTATGGTTCACAGGTGACTCATACTCACATCACATGGCCATGGTTCACAGGTGACTGATACTCACATCACATGGCCATGGTTCACAGGTGACTCATACTCACATCACATGGATACTCACCCAAAGATCCGGTGCCCCGGCACAAACAGAGCAATATTGTATCATTCTTGATAGAGAGGAACGTTGGTTTGAGAGAGGAGTAAAAGAAGCCATTTTTGTGAAGAAAGACCGTCCATCATTAAACAGAGGTGGGGGCCTCCGTTTTCAGCTGTCCCCCTCCTACAGCGCTGTCAGTATCACTCCACCCTCTGTTAACAATAGGTATTAATTAGGGTGAACGATAGCCATGTGATGTGAGTATCAGTCACCTGTGAACCATGGCCATGTGATGTGAGTATGAGTCACCTGTGAACCATGGCCATGTGATGTGAGTATGAGTCACCTGTGAACCATAGCCATGTGATGTGAGTATCAGTCACCTGTAGGC
>NW_013953030.1:134265-135526 GCF_001266775.1 Austrofundulus limnaeus
GATAAACTCCTTACTTTACATGACAAAAAATGTTTAATAACCACAAACATATAAAGATTACATAACTTGCAATTTGCTACTTTTATCAATGTTTATCAAAAAGCAAAAATACAATGACTATTGTAGCAATAGGCTGTGAAAAACTACAACAACAACATAACTTGTAACTTGTAAGCTAAACAAAAGTACTTTTCATACAATCATAAAAAGATAATAGACATTTAAAACACACTCAAAACTATAAAAGCTTTTGCTGTAAACTACAATAATTTTAAGATCCGTAAAAAGAAACTAAAAAATAAAAATTATTTCATGTCATAACGAATTGTTTAATGAATTTATTTTAAACACAAAGAACTATTCTTCAGTTTCACAGTGATGCAGGCTGTATCTGAAGATGACCCACAGCTGGCACATGTTTTTCCTCCTTTTTCTCTGAAAATATTGAAAAGCACAAATACTGGATGTAGAAAATACCTGAATAAACCAGCCTGTCTGACAACGTGTCTATTTTGTTTATGATGCTCAATCATTACATTAGTGTCTGTCATTAGTGAGCCTACATCATCCATCCATCCATTTTCTGTACACGCTTCTTCCTTTTCAGGGTCGCGTGGGTCACTGGTGCCCATACCCAGCAGTCACAGTGTGGGGGCGGGGTACACCCTGGTCAGGTCGCAAGTCTATCACAGGGCCACACATACTGTATAGAGACAAACGAGACAAACAACCATTCACTCTCACCTAGGGACAATTTAGAGTTATCAATCAACCTAACAGTCATGTTTTTGGTCTGTGGGAGGAAGCCGGAGTACCCGGAGAGAACCCACGCATGCACGGACAGAACATGCAAACTCCACCCAGAAAGGTCCCCGGACCGGGATTTGAACCGGTGACCTTCTTGCTGAGAGGCATCAGCTCTACAAACTGAGCCATTGTGCCACCGAGTCTACATCATAATTTCTGAATTTATATGCAGTCTAACCAGTCAACAATCCAATAAAGTCCATATTTACATGTTTAAAATCAGTAAATAATATATTTGACAATAGATAAAATCGATTTTAAGTAAGGTTAAATGAAGCTGTTTAATGTTAGCATACAGGTTTTACAATTAAAATAATTAATTTGTTTAAATGGTCTTGAGCCGGAAAAGGGCAGAGTGCCTTCTCCAGGTCAGGGGGGTCGCCCTGTCTCAAGTGGAGGAGTTTAAGTATCTGGGGATCTTGTTCACGAATGGGGGAAGAACGGAGCAGGAGAT
>NW_013953030.1:136164-147114 GCF_001266775.1 Austrofundulus limnaeus
TGAAGCTGCTGCCCCCGCGACCCGACCCCGGATAGGCGGAAGAAAATGGATGGATGGAAGGATGGATGGATGAATTTGTTTAAATATACGTAATATTTACCCATGAAACATAACCCTTTTATCTCTTGTAAACATGTAACAATTTCTGCAGTTTATAGCACAGTATTTGAACCATTTGTACATTTATAAAGAGTTTGTTTACACCGCGCTACATTCTGCTAATTGATTTCAATGGTTAGCGTTAGCATTAGCTCAATGCATAAATATCCCCCTTGTGAAGCACGCCCAGGTCACGTGACACCCAATCCAGTAATATACTGTATATCAATGGTTCTCTCTCCCCTATTTCGACACAGAGGGTAGAAACAGAAACAGCTAAATTAGACAGTTAAAACACATTTATGGTTCATAACTCACCCTTGTTGTTGTAGCATTCATCCTGTGTTGTGCACAAGAACTTTCCCCACTGTTGTGGATATATTTCCTTGAAAAATAAAACTTAACCAGGCACTTTGAAGAGGCTGTGACGCTGGTAGTCTATGTAGATAATCATGTGGGTTCACTCACCCCAGAACTGAACATTTTGACTTCTGAACTTGTATTTTCGGCATGACGCTATTTGAACTACAAAATCACAACGAGGAAAAAAATTGGCGGACTATGAAATCCAATTGGCTGGTGTTGTATGAATTTCAGTTCCCCTGTGAAAATCTGTTCCCCCTGGTGGTTAACCTTAGAGAGAATCACTGGTCCAGGCATAACGTCAGACCAATCCTATGAGGGAGGCGCTTCAGAGGCGCTTCCAACACAGGGGGAACAGATTTTCACAGGGGAACTGAATTTTGTACAACACCTGAAATACATTACCATAAATGGTAGTTCCGAAGAAAAAAGTGTGACGAAACAAACAATGAGACGAAATAAGCAACAGCAGATTTTGAACAAATTGAAAAATTTGACCCATAAAATAATATACAAATATCTTTGCAGTAACTGGACAGAATAATTAAAACTTTTCTACACTCCTAGACACTATAATTGCACAAAAAATAGTTTATAAATGCAAAAACAGTGCATTTAGCATGATATGTCTCCTTTAATGTGGACATTCTTGCCACCTAGTGGTGTGGCATGGGAATTGTAGCATTTTTGTAAAAAATAGCGCAACAAAATTTCTTTCATAAACAGAAAACTTTTCTAATGTAGAGTGGGCAAGGCCTAAAAAATTGTCTAAGTCAATTTTCAATTAAGTCTTGATTGTCTGAACCAGGGGTGCCCAAACATTTTCCCTGAGGGGGCCAAAATTAAAATCAATCTGAGGGCCGTGGGCCAAATGCAATAATATAAGAAATGCAAATACTTAAGTAAAGTTGTTTTATTTTTTATGATTAAGATAGCAGTGTGGTTGCCCGCATTCTTTCTTTATTTATTTTTGGCCCACGGACATGGAGAAAATTCAACGTATGCTCAGGCAGCAAAGGCTCATGGGACTTTTCATAATTTAAAATTTGAATATATGTGGTCTTATAAAGGTGTGCAAATCTATATATGGGCTTAAATCYAATCTAAATGTCTCTTGTAGTTACTTGTATTTTATATTTRATCTTAACATAATTACAATCYAGTAACCAGGACAACTGCTGGTGGGCCAAATCAAATGGCTCGGGGGGGCAATTTTGGCCCGCGGGCCCCACTTTTGGCATCTCTGGTCTGAACCATTAGATGTGATTCAGCTTGAAAACTAACCTTTTGAGACACTATAACTTCCATACATTGTAGAGCTATTAGTTTAAAAACAATCTTAGGTAGAGCTGCCTGAACATCGTGCAATTATCAGTCCTCACTAAGAGCCTGTTAACATTTGCACTGACACCATTTCAACTCTTCTCATTTACACACTTCATTTGGCATTGCCAATTTAAAGGAACTCATTCACAACTTTAAAACACTTGGAGCTCGGACACGTTGAACTCTCGAGTGAGCAGGAGAGGGAGTGAGTTGTAGGTAGTGAAGGATGGATGTGTGGTGAGTCAAAGGGGAGATTCAGGCAGAGAAGAGAAGGAGAAGTGCTGATGAATGGGCTGATGGCACACTGACCCATTAATGTTGCAGCTGTACTGCCAGTGGCTCTGACTGGCCTGGTGAAACACACACACACTCACACATGCAAATTAAACCTCACTTCTTTTATTGAGCTGACTTATTACTACCTCACACAACAAAAAGAACCTTTATTGAGCAAGTGGGTTTTTGTCACGTACTTCTATTTTTACTGTTGTGTGTGTACTGAGTCAACACTGAAAAATACACACTGCGCTACTTCTCTTAATATACTTTGCTGCCTGTTAAAGGGCATCAGAATAGAGGAAGTAGCATAATGCCAACGCAAAAATCATACATCTGGTTTTATACCCTGTTCTCTCTCAGCTTTTAAATGAAGTGGTAAGTGTATTATTGGATTGGAATGTCTGTTGGGTTTCAAAAATAAACTTTTATGACCATGATGAAGTTCAACATAAAAACAACTTTTTGTGACAATCATTACATCAGTACTTTTTTCATTTTACATTAATGTGAACGTTGCAAAACAAACAAACAAATAAAAAACTAACAAACAAAAAAACTAAAAACTAAAACTATAAGAATACTAACTAATAAACTGTGTTGCATCCCAATTTATTTTTAATCCAATTCCCATTTTTTGGGCCCAATAAAGTGAACCAATTACAGCATTTTTCAAATACCTTTAATCATATCTTAACTATAAGCCTTTTCATTAAACATTTTTGCAAAATGGCTACACAGACCACTCTGTCTTTATTAATCCTTTCACCATTCATAAATCACATATGAAGCCAGCCTTGTGAAGCCACCCAGATATGAGCTTTCAGAAACGAAGTGAGCATAGCAGAGCCACAAGAGGTGTGGAGAACACAGCTGTGTTGAACTGGAGCCCAACAACAATAACAATAAAAAGAAAAAACATGTTCCACATAGCAAAATCTGTCTGGTCCTGTTGTGGCCCACACACTGCACTAACACTCGGCCCAGATACCGCAAAGTATGACGACCCTTTGCTGGCTCAGATGTAGTTTGCTAGAGGTGGTCCACGCACAAGCTAGCACTACATAAGCCAACCCACAACTGGGCCAGTTGTGGCATGTCATCTTAAAAACATTGCCATCATTGCCAGACTTGGCTCACATCTAGTTGACAAACCACTTGCCATGTCAACTATTTGTGCGGTACTGATGTTGTTATTTTGGACCGCACTGGGTTAAACTCGAGGAATCTCTCTGTCCAACGTGTGCTTCATATCAACTCCAGGTCACTTCTTTAATGCCTTTATTTTATTCCAAGTTTACTTGTTTAAACTTTACATTGACTGAGACACAGATTGACCAGGTCCAACATTATAACACGGTCAACAGAAAATATGACCACCTCGAGCGCACCCAACTTCCTCATTCATGCAATTAACCAGAATGCCAGAAAGCACGCCATTCATTAATGTGACAGTCATGCCCACAAACACACCCACCATCCAAGTGTCAAAGCTGCATGATCACCTGTCACATTAACATTTGATTCTTTACCAATCTGGCTCTGACATCAAATAATTTTTTAAACAAAATACAAAGTTGCTGTGCTTCTTTATTGATTGATGGTTGTACAGTTCATGCGTCATCTTTTTGTCATAATATTAAGCTGTTTACCATTTCAGCTCTGTTACTTCCTCGCTCCATAGCTCAAATGAGCCTCAGTGGGTGGACCGACTTTGAGCCCCCTCTCATCCTCGGTTCGTTCAGAAGTCACACTGAGGTGGCTGAAGTATGTCTAAATCCTGGACTGAGGTGCCTTGTGAAATAGCCTTATCTGGAGTCTTGGTGAAGAATGGTAAGAATTAGCTATATTGTTAGTGAAGTTTCCATAAACTCATAGGGTGTCTTGCATTGAAATATGTTGCAATGACCCAGGTGCATGTCAACTTGTACGGATTGTCCGTAAATTATAAGGATTTTACGTCATTTTGCAGGTATACGGACGTATAGAGCAATCTTACGGATTTTTTCAAAACCTCATTTTCAAATTTATCTGACTTGTCAGAGCCTGTAGGATGATTAAAAAACAATAAATGACATCAAATAGCCACCTTTTCTGCTGCTAGAAATAAGTTTTGAACTTTTTCCCCTCTACTTTCCTCCTGCTTTGCAGCAGGCACTCTCATCACCGTGGCCAGCACCCCACCCCCCACCCCCCCGGCGGGTGCTAGTTGTATGGATATTTTGCAAAATTTACGGATTTTTGAGGCTTTTTGTACAGGTGAACGTCTGAAGAGGTTGACATGTATGCAGGTGCATTCACCAGACATGAGCACAACTTCTATCTCCTATGGCTGTAAACAAAGAGAAGCTTGTAAATAACTCATGAAAGAATAACGTTATGTTAGAACCAAACATACATTGTTTTTCTTGTGAAATTCTCAATAAGTTTGATGTGTCACATGACCCTCTTCCCATTGGAAAACTAAAGTTGGATCCAAAAGGGCCAACTTCAAAATGGTCACCACCAGCTTGAAAAATTTCCCCCTAACGTGCCACAAACAGTACGGTAAGTTAATATAGCCAACCATTACCATTTTATTTAGATGTATCCATATAAAAGGCCCACCTGGCCTGTAGTAACTCTTTCTTTGTACAAGAAAAGTGTAGATTGCACTGTTTGTTGGTTTAAAAAAAATCAGTCCTCAAGTTGAATGATTTTTTTTAATTTGACCTTTATTTATACATGTAGTCTCATTGAGATCCAGAATCTCATTTCCAAGAGAGACCTGTTATAAGACAAAAATTACAAACACACAAGTAGTTACACAAAAACAAGCAATAAAAAATTTGGACTCAAATAAATAAGCTAATAAAACAAGAGCACATTTCATAAGAAGATTTCTCTTTTTGTCTTAGAAGAAATTTGAATTGTCCCAAGGTAATCAAATTACGTAATCTCACATCCTGCTGTAGAACATTCCATGTTGACGGAGCAGAGTAAGAGAATGCCTTTTTTCCAAGTTCTGACCATGCTAATGGAACATTGAAGGAGAGCAAGTCCTGAGAGCGTAGCCTGTGACCAGACTGTCTAAGTGAAAGGTATGAGGACAAGTAAGGTGGGAACAATCCCAGAATAGTTTAATAGATAAAAATGTACCAGTGCATGAGCCTACGAATTGCTAATGATGGCCAGCATACCTGAGAATATAAAGTGCAGTGATGAGTGACAGATTTACATACTGTTATGAACCTTAATGCACCATGATAGATATGTAGAATGTTGTTACAATAGAGACAAGAAAAATTACAGGTGGCAAGAATTTTCAGAAAGAAACCAAAATACAGTTTACAACACTAAAGTGCTTTCACTGAACATTTTCTTCCTATTTCTACAGTTCCAAATAATGCTGCTTTGAATTTGGTAGCATCTTAGTTGTAGCTCAACTGCTAAATCAGTTCTTTAAACTAAGAGAAAATGTTTTTCAAAAAATGAGGGACAGCACTGACAAACACATAAGGTAAACTTGAATAACAAGTTCATTGGGTTCTAGGAAATCCAGGTTTGACTGTGTAGTCTTTTGTGATCTCAGTTCAAGACAAGAGCATTTTTATAGACAATTTAAATTTTGGCTCAGTATTGATAGACACAAAATCTACTTAGTTTGGGTTCAAAGGTTTAAAATGCACTCTTTCATAGCCTTAATTCTGTATGTTGAAACAGTACTCTGTGTGGCGAGAGGTTCTGACAAAGCAGGATTATGTGTAACATTGGGAACGGGGCAAAGCTTGACTGAAAGCTAGTGACAGGTTATTGTGAGGAGGCTGGTTGGCTGTTCTTTCTTTCAGAGTGGCTTAACACTGGCTCTTTAACATGAGAGACTTTGCAGAATAAAAAAAAAGACACACCAGTGGGATGCCATCTCTTCTGAAAAATAGGCCAGACAGAGTGAAATGATTCAGTGAATGAAGGGTTTGTGTATTTGTGCAAACTACAGTAATACGTTTTATTTGCACTTCTGTTGGTTTGTCACCACACCAGTTGAACAAACAATCTAATCACATTTGTGAACATGTTACTTTAGTGTCTGAATACACAAGATGCAATATGTATATATATTCATTAACTCTGTTGCTAAATACTGCGTCATTAGCAAACTAATGATTTACAAGCTTGATTGGACTGAACCCATTCAAAGAAGAGGAATGTGGGGATGGTGATAAAAAATGTAATTATTTCAATATTAAAGTTTTAGTTATTAAGTAAATAAGTAAAACTGGAAGTGATAAAAACTACATACATTTGTCTTATTGCAGGGTTTGAGGAAATTACATTTTTAAGTTAAAAAGAAAAAGACAGGGGGTGAAACCACATGGTTTTACCCCCACTTTTAAAACCAGGGATGCTCTTGCTCCATTTACCAACTAGATGCCTATAAATCAGGGGTGTCACACTCATTTTTACTAAGACCTACATGAGCATTATGGTGGCCCTCAAAGGGCCAGTTGTAACAAACTTTGATGTTGCATGTTTAACTTCAACTAAACACAAAGGGCCGGTTTTGCCCTCAGGGCTTAAATAAAACCAGGACTACACTAATCTGGTCTAACTTAATCCACACTAATCCAACTGCTTTCTGAGACGTTGTTTAACTTCAGATTAACTAGTTCCATACTACAGAGTCTCCGACTAAGGTAATCAAGGATTTGAACAGATCATGTGTTGGAAAGTGAATTAGATTAACAATCTGAACCTGGGGTGGAATTTTCCTTTTATACATTTTAGCGGTCTATGTGGACAGAACAGGAGTTTGACTTCTGACTAAGCATGGATAAAGGAAAAAAAAAGTGTTCAAAAAACCAGTGAAAATGAGAAGATACTTTTGAAGGAAATTATTTGTAAACATCCCATAATTGAGGACAAACATCATGATTCAACAACAGAAATAAAAAAATGAAACACATGGACTGCAGTTGTGAATAAATATAACTCAAATGAAAAAGTTACCAACAGGACCCTCCAACAGATTTAGGCAAGATTTAATTATATTATTTACAGTACACAGATTCTTCTAATTACTCACAATAAAATTTATGTTTGCTCATATGAGGCCATATATTGCAACATCAAAATACAGCTGAAGAAAACAGCAGCCATTGCTCGTAGGGAGCATTTCAATACAGATGGGGGACCCCCAGTTAGACCACAGACCGATGACCTGGGGGATATGTTGATTGGATGATTGAAAATCAACAACCATTTGAAGGCATGCCAGATGATCATCTTGACAGTTCAGGTGGGGAAACTCTTCAACACTCTTTGTTACAATGTGTGTGTCTGTGTGTATTTATTGTTCTGCTAAGGTAAGCTAGTACCATTTATGACACTATGTATAAAAATGAAAAATACTATTAATTGTATGTCTTGTATTGTAATTCTCTGTAGAAAAAGATGACCAAAGCAGAATCAGAATCAGATGTCGATGTCAGATGTTGAATCAGATGTCAGAGGAGCCAGAACAGTCAGGAGAATTCAACCTCTGCACCGGTGGCAGCAGCCAGTATCTTCATCCCAGGCAGCACAGCAAGAGAGAAAAGGCTAACTATTCATGAAAAACTTGCTATAAAGTTTCATGAGCAAAAACTGCAAATTGCAATCTAAAAGAAGAACATGAAAATCCTTCAAGTGGAGTTGTCATTCAAAGAGATGGACAGAGACATGAAGCAGCAGCAACAGCAGCAGCAAAACTTCTGTTTTTTTCTAACCATGCCTCTGTTGACCTTGTGTCATTATGAAATAAAAAATAGTTTGTTACAATCATGACCCAAAATTAATTCAAGAATAAACCATATTTTCTCATCTTAACTATTTGCAAAATGATAAATGTAGTCAAACAAAATCAAACTGATAACTTGTGGATCACTCAGCTGTTTCCAGCTTCTTTATCTTCATAAAAAGTGCTGCACAGCAAAGCTGTTTCTATAAGCATGTCCAGTTTTATCAATGGCTGAAACAAACTAATTATTTCAGCTGCAGTATTTTTGTACATACAAAAACGGTCTCAGAAATCTGTATCATCAAACTCAGTCAGCGGGTTGCTTCTGTCTCAGAGAAATCTCCTTTCTGGTCTTTGTGGTGGTCTTCCAGCATCATTGATGTAGTATAGTATAGTCAAGATAATTCATTTTGCCCATCCACAGTGAAGCATACAGCCTTTAATCTGAAGTTAAACCTGCCTCTGGCCAGGTTTAATTTAATTCTTCATTTAGACCTCGATTAGCTCTAGTCTTCCTCTAAGAAAGAAGATTATTTAATTCAAGACTAGGACAAGTCTGGGAATACTGTAATCCATAACTAAGAAAGCTGATTCAATAAATCCTGGTTTAAAATGTGATTTAATCTAGAACTAGGCTTAATCCCTGTACGAGAAACCGGCCCAAAAAGTGTCATATTCTTCTTCTTATTGCCACGGCTAAGCACAGCAAACAAACAATAACTGAGCTTTACATGGTGTTTTGAGCATAGAAACAATGTTTTTAAAAGTCATCTTATAAACAATGAAAAGTACTACATGTACAACTGATTGAATGTACAGAAATACTGATAAAACTAAAAGTAGGAGAGTTTTACTCACTGTTGATTTGTGGTGAGTAGTTGCCGCATTGACTTTGGAACTCCCACTTTCTGACAGGGAATTCCCATGTGTAACCCACATGCATTGTGAAAGATGTAAATTATGGTCAGTGCTGGCTTTTAAACCATTTATTTTTGAGACATAAAGGCTATTTAACTAAATGGCTAAGGGACCACAGTTACCTAAAGACAAACAACTCACTGACTGGACAAGTATTATCTTTCACCTTTTAAATTTATTTTGTTGCATTGAATCATAAACTTAAAGTTTACAGTCTATATAAAATATATTTTTACATTAAATTAAGTAACAAAAATACACAAATACAATTTTTTTGTTTTTTGTGGTGGCCCACAAGTCTCGACTTTGACGTGCTCTAAGTAGAACCACTTAACATAGAGTAACTTGTATTTTTTTGGTACCACCATGCTCATGATCATTATTTTATTCTCAATATTGTACTAATAACATAAAGTGACAGTGAACAGACTCATGGTTTCATAACTCTTGGCTGTTGACAAGAGTGGAACTATAAACCCCAGAGTAAGCAAACACAGCAAACACAGACACAGGGTAAGTATGGTTAGTGATGTTTATTTACGAAGTGTTGAAGAGAAGCCAAGGGTTCAGGATCAAACTGTGGGTTTTGATAGATAGCGATGATAGCAGTTTGATAGTTGAGTAAACAATACATGCAAGTTGGTATTTAGAATGTTGTTTGATTCCTATTTCTCTAGTCTTTTTATAGAAGATGTGTACAGGAGGAATAGAAGGAGAGTGGTAAGGTTGGAAAGTGGCAGGCCAATGAGCACAGAGGCAATCCCAAGATGAAGATGAGGAACCGAGGTAAGTATCCACAGGTAACACTGTCTCAGTAGAAGGTAACTCAGGAGGATTCAAAGGCGCAAGTAAGTCCATGGGAGGATCTCAGGGACTGCAAGGAAAACACAAGGAACTAGGATTACTTTGGTTAGCCTGAGGCTGTAACAAGAACCCACAGGTTTATAAAGTTCCAAAGATCTGAAGTCTCTATGGACCTTAAATACCTGCCGGGCTCATCAGATGCATCTGCTGCAGGTGTGTGGCTCTGGCTCCACCCTGGGGCTGCAAAACTGACTTAGTTACAACACTGAGTAGAAAGAACGAGGCTGTGAATCAATTTTCTCCAAAGTGTAGCTGGACTTTCCCTTAGAAGGTCAGTTATCTGAGAGAGACCTGGAGTAGAGCCACTGCTCCTCCACATCGAGAGGAGCCAGTTGAGGTGGTTCGGACATTAAGTAAGGATGCTACCGCTATGCGGCATCTAGTTTTGACATCAGTCAACCCCCTAACCCTTTTCATTATTAATTTTTTATTGTATTTATTCATTTCATTAAAAAAACAAAACAAGACACATTACATACAACAAAACAATACAAATCAAACAAAATGAAAGGCAGCAGCAGAAGAAAAAAATCTTATTATATCTGCTCCTATTTACAACAAAAAATTATATTAATTTCAAACAATAATAAACCAAATAAAACAACAACAAAAATTCAACTCCTCAAACAGTAACTCATGCAAATACAAATTAAACAATTACATATTTTTTATCAATTTTGCTTTGATAATTTTTTAAAGGAATTAATTGACCCAATGCGTTTATAATTATTTTCCAGATTATTCCATAGTCTCATACGTTTCACTGAAGTGCATCTGTCCTTCAAATTTGTTCGAATTTTTGGTTTAATAAACATTTGTTGTCCCTTCAAATTATAGCAGCTTTCCGTCTTATCAAAATTTGATTGGATGTTTGAAGGTAACACATTTTTATGAGCTTTATACACAGCTTGCAGAATATGATATTCAACCAACTCATAATACGGTCACAGTCCTACAAATAATGGAAAGGGACTATATTGCTGTTTTTTTTTTTCATTTGTATTTAATATTTTATACAGTAGCCTTCATTTGCATTAATACGTTTTTAATTATTTAGGAAAAGTTCAAAAATGAAAATTTCACCTTCAAGGCAGTTCTGTTCTGTTAGATAAAACAAATTCAATGTTTTGAAACTCAATGAATAATTGCTTTTTTTAACCACAATTTCTAATACTATCCCAAATAATTGTAATATAAAATTTTTCCATAGCTGAGCAGCCTTGGCAGACACAATAAAAAGGTCAGTGAACTAATAATGGCAGCAGAGCCTAAAAAGCAAGCCTGCTCTTGGCATCGGCACACACAGTTCACACACACACACACACACACACACACACACACACACACAC
>NW_013953030.1:148972-154174 GCF_001266775.1 Austrofundulus limnaeus
CTTTTTAATAATAAACTTGTTAAATTGCTGTGTGTGTTCGGATCTCATTCAGAGTTCAAAAACCCATTCTTAACAGTTGTTTATACTTTTAGCAGCTCTTTCTATTCCACAGCTGACCTGCTAAAAATGACAGATTTTCTTTTCTGGATCTCTGACAGACGGACTTCAATCTCTGAACTCGTAAAGTTTTTCTTTTCAGTTTTCGCTGTCATTTTTCATGAATGACACTTCCTTGTAGCTGAGGCAGGAAACTTAGCCTTTGGGCTGGTAATTATGCTACTCTCCTCTCGCGTGCACGAGCAGCTGGATACGAACAGGTGAAATTTACTTAGCTCATTTACACACTTTTCCTGAAGATAGAAGAGTTTGTTGAATCTGACGTGACATGTTCGTACGAACCCTTTGTGCGAACAAAAGTAAGAGAAATTTAGGATAAGAATACGAACATGTTCTTGCATGAGGCCCATTGCTAGGAAGATACACTGCCTGGCCAAAAAAAACAACAACGTTGCCACCTGTTTTTAACTAAGTAAATAGGTACGAGATTGGACTGCATGGGTGATTATCTTTCAGCTTGCAACAAGTAATTTAACCCCATCTAGTGCAATGAGTTGCACCTTTTTCTTAAACAACCATGTGAAAAGACACATCCCATGGTCATGGAAGAGATATCCATTTGTTTGAGAAAGGTCAAATCATTAGCATGCATCAAGAAGAGAAAAAATCTAAGGAGATTGCATATACAACTAAAATTGGGTAAAGAACTGTCCAATGCATTATTAAACACTGGAAGGATAGTGAGGATCGTCTTTAAGGAAGAAATGTGTCTGGAAAAAAAATACTGAATGATTGTGATCGGCAACCACTTAAACAGACTGCATGTTCTCTCTATCCATGTGTGGGTTTTCTCCCACAGACCAATAAAAACATGCATTGATACCACTAAATTGTTTGTGAGTGAGAATGTGAATGATTGCTTGTCACTTTGTGGCCCTGTAATGGACTTAGGTGCCCCCCACCTCTCGTACAGTGACTGTTGGAGATATACACCAACAAACAAGAAAAGAAAGACGAGCCAAAGGTAATGGATGGATGGATGACACTTTAAACTGTGGTAAAGTTTTAACTACTTGGTCTTGTATTCGATCTGAATTAAAACATGCAGAAACTAGAAGAACTCAGAGTACGCACCTCCTTATCAAAAGGCTATAGCATGTTTTGAACCCTTTTCTGTGTTTAACTGGGTTCTACTTAAGGAACCCTTATGGGTGTTTTGTTAACAATGTAAAACCCAATTTCAGTGTTAATAACCATCCACCACATGAAGTTTCTTTCCTTTTGCTACTGGACTCAATGAGTTCAGGGTCTCCCACTGACTTGTACCCCTTATCACATGTTTTCTTAACATACGGACTGTTTTGCGTTACAATAACGCTTCTTTGGGCTGATGTCTAGTGCACACTAGTGGACCAGCTCTATACCATCAGCAGGGTCTTGGAGGGTATGAGTCTACAACCAGTCTACATGTGTTTTGTAGACAACTTTTGTCCCTCGGGAGTCCTGTGGGGGGTACTCTGGGAAAATGGGGTACCAAGTCCTTTAATATGGGCTGTTAGGTCCCTGTACAACCAGTGTTAGAGCCTGGTCCGCATTGCCGGCAGTAAGTTGGGCTCATTTTCATTGAGAGTTGGACTCCGCCAAGGTTGCCCTTTGTCACCAATTCTGTTCATAATTTTTATGGACATAATTTATAGGCACAACCAAGGTGTTGAGGGGATCTGTTTTGGTGGCCTTAGGATCGCATATCTGCTTTTTGCGGATGATGTGGTTCTATTGACTTCATCAGATCGTGATCTCCAGCTCTCACTGGAACAGTTCACAGCCTAGTATGAAGCGGCCGGGATGAGGATCAGGGTCTCTATATCTGAGACCATGGTCTTGAGCCAGAAAAGGGTAGGGTGCCTTCTCCGGATCGGGGAGGAGGTCCTGCTCCAAGTGGAGGAGTTTAAGTATCTTGGGATCTTGTTCACAAATGAGAAGAATGGAGCAGGAGATCGACTGGCAGATTGGTGCTGCGTCTGCAGTGATGCATGAGCTGTACCGATCTGTTATGGTGAAGAGAGAGCTGAGCCAGAAGGCGAAGCTCCGATTTACCAGTCGGTCTACGTTCCTACCCTGATCTATGGCCACGAGCTTTGGGTAGTGACCAAGGAGGTCCTATAGAACAGCTGGAGTGAAGCAAAGACCACGTGACCGTGTGATCGGCTGGAAAAGCTAACGGCTAACGCTAAACGGGCAAGAGTCTGGATTTCCCATTACTGTACATGTTGACAACAGAGCAGAAAAAAAGGACTGATGATGTAGAAATCATAAAAACTATTAATAATAATACCAATCTAATTATTATTAATATTTTGCAGTTTATATAATCTATCTGTTTTAATAATGTCAGAAAAGCTGTTTGTGTTATGAATTTATTAACAGAAGATAAATAGGAAAACGTCTCATTTCACAACAAAAGTCAGCAGATTTGATCTTATTTAGCTSAATGTGATCTGAGCAGAACATAATGTAACAGTTTAAAATTAAAATAATCTTATAAAATTGATGTAATCACTGTAATTTATTGAACTGGTTAGCAGATATCAGCTTGTGGAGCAAATATACAGAGTTTAGCACTGTTGAATCATGCTACAATTTAACACAAACTATTAAATATTACTTTGTCCTCTGATTAATATTTAGACCTACAGAGTGTAAAATAATGTTATAAATGTGAGTATTTTTAGGTTTCTGTTAGAGGAACCTGACATGTTAAGGAGATAGTTAGCTAAAAGAGACAATTTTCATCCTATAACCAGAGAACATTTTCTAACTGTTGACTGGTAAAGATAAACATTCTTATTTTTTATGACAGTAAGAAGAAATAATAAATATACATTAGCTGAAGTCATCATTTTTCAACTAGCTAAAGTCTAAGTTACGGGCTGACTTCAGGTCTGGTTTAGATCATTGTTACTTATAAATCATATATTTTTCTGGCATAAATCTGCTGTTTTACATGATTGTTGAATGAAATTAACATAACTATTAATTTATTGTAAAAGCATGACTGATAATCTGTGAAACAGATCTGGTTCAGCTGCTGTTTATCTATTACAGTAGTTTCTATGGAGGCTGTGAGCTGTTGCCCTTTTAGATGCCATTTTTGCTCCTCCATGCTGTCACAGATGCTACCAGTGTACGGTATGGGCGGGACTCAGTCTAGTGATATTTAAGTCTATGGTAGTGACTGAAAGAACGAGATTGTGGATACAAGCGGCCAAAATGAATTTCCTTTGCAGGATGTCTGGGCTCTCCCTTAGAGATAGGGTGAGAAGCTCAGTCATCCAGGAGGGACTCAGAGTAGAACCGCTGCTCCCAGAGCCGGCTTTAGGCATAGGCGAATAAGGCGGTCGCCTAGAGCACCATCTGCGGGGGCGCTGAACTGCAGCAGAAAAAAAGTAATTATTTGTAAATCCTGGTTGTTACTCCGCTCGACACCCCTTTCAGTTAGCTTTGTTTTAAAAAACAATAATGAAGTATATAGGAAAAATAAACTACCCTACCCATAAAACATTTTCTTCCTCCCAATGCAGCAATCGCCCCCACCCTCTCTGTCATTTGATTGACGTTGCACTGACTCATCCTGCTCCAACACTCTGACGGGGGAGGGGCTAGTTGTGCTTCTCAGGTAGCAGTTTGTGTTGATAAACTCAAAAAGTCTGTATTTTTTTTTGACCACGTTGATGAAGAGGTCCTCTAAGTCTCCTGGTGCAGCTTATAGAAAATGCAGAAAAGAGGTGGTGGAAAAGCAGTCCCAGCGTAAAGGTATGTGTCATTGTTTTTAATCTTAAAAACTTGATAGTTAGCTAGAGTCTAACCCATGGTAAACAAAGTGGCCTAGTAATGCTACTGTGTAGCGTTGTAACTTATTTTAGTAATACAGAATCACAACTACACACTATTTTTGTAGTCTGCCTGCTGCAGGCAGCTTCATGTTTTGCTTGTACTGCACAGACAGTAGTAGGTAAATTTCTGTCTCAAATTGGGGTGGGTGGGACATAGTTGTGGGGCGGGGGGTTGCGCTACAACTCGCCTAGGGCACCAAAATGGCTAGAGCCGGCACTGACTTCTCCTCCATGTCAAGAGGAGCCAGTTGAGACGGCTCGAGCATCTGGTTAGGATGCCTCCTGGACGCCTAACCTGGTGAGGTGTTCCCTGGCATGTCCCATTGGGAGGAGACCCAGAGGAAGACCCAGGACACACTGGAGGTACTATGTTTCTCGGCTGGCCTGGGAACACCTTGGGATACCCTCAGAGGGGCTGGCCCAAGTGACTGGGGAAAGGGAAGTCTGAGTCTTTTTGCTTAGGCTGCTGCCCCCGCGACCCGACTCCCAATAAGCAGAAGAAAATGGATAGATGGATGGAATAACACTTCCAGACGAGTTAATCCATTTGGATTCAAGATGTCACATCAAATAAGACCAAATATCAGCGTAAAACATCTGCTACTCATCACAGATATCAAACGAATGCCACTGAAGTTCTTTCATGTTTGTGTGCAAAATGTGTGAACCTGCTGAGATAGCCAACAAAATATCAGCATGTTCCCGATTTATAAAGTCAAACGAACCCAACGGTTTTCAAAAGAGTGTCTATTTTTGAAGCGCATCCACCAGAAGTGAGAAAGCGGCCATGATCTGATGTCTGCTATCAACAGATGGCTGATTAGCATTTCCAAATCTGTAGTCAAACTCTGGAATGACAGGAATTCTGCTATCTATCTGCAAAGACACATTGACCGACTTTTTTTTCTTGCGCTTTTCTCCTACTTTTGATCAGCCAGTAAAACATTATTCTGATGGCTCATTGATTGCCTGGGAGCTTTTCACAGAGAGACACAATTTATGGCTTTGTGCCTGTGGAGAAACACACAGACGAGCTACTTCTCCTTTTCACACCCGTTGCTCCTCATCCCCAGCACACACATTCCCATCCTGGTTTGCTGGCTCTTTGCCTCCTCTTTGGTTCGGTCTCTTCGTTTGGCTTTCCTTTTTTTATATCTCTTTCAATCAGCTAAATTCCCCTGGCACAGCTGAGTAATGTGTCATCATTGACTACAACACACACACACACACACACACACACACACACACACAC
>NW_013953030.1:154294-155628 GCF_001266775.1 Austrofundulus limnaeus
CACACACACACACACACACACACACACACACACACACACACACATTTGTGTTTACACACGAACTCATTTGCTGGTCCTGTCCTACCATGTCATTATGGCAACGACTGAGTCAAATTACACTGAATCCATAGGTCCTCTATCTGCTGGGGGCCTCCCTGCTCTCAGTGACAGATCAGGGGAATGTGTGCAGGGGTAAAAGAGTACATGTTTTAGGATGGGGGATATCAGCGATATTTGCTCAGGGGCCAGAGTTTTTCTTACCAGATTCTAGGAGGGCCAGCCTTTTAGGAAGGAAGACTGAAATAATTTTTTTTATTATTATCATCTTAAGAACAAATTTCGCAATTTTTCACATATTCTTGATGGCATTAATTTGGCCTCCACTTCTAATATATAGAACTTTGGTAGTTGTTTTCTTCATCAGGATGTCTTTTAACCCCTACATTAAAAATGCTTTCTTCCACCTGCCTAATATCACTAAAATTAAAAACACATCCCAAAATGATGGTCAGTTCGTTTATCACTTTTAGGCTGGACTGTACTCTTATCTTCTTCTTATCCGAGTCCAAAAAACTTTAAAAAGTCTTCAGTTGATCCAAAATGCTGATGCTAGTGTTCTGGTGAGAGTCAAGAGATCTTTTAGCTTCTTAGTTTTAGCTTCACTCTATTTGCTCCCTCTCAAATTCAGAATATTATTCAATAATTTTGTTGTTAACATGCAAAGCACTCAGCACATATATCCAAATTGGATACTGGTGGGTAAAGGTTTATAGGAACCTGGAATATAAACCTTAGGTTTGGGGAAGAAGAAAGAAAAGTTACACTTAAAGAACTTCAAAAAGTTAATGCCATGTTTCACAAAGCAAGGTAATTATACCAATTTCCAGTCAACACCTATAGCTGCACCATAATGCTAAAAATGACTTCACACCTAACCACTAATGGCTGAAGTTTATGTCAAATTTATTTATATAGCACATTAAAAACAACAAAAAGCTGACCATAGCACTTTACAGTTCAGTCTCAGACTTGTATCGAATACAAAACAAACTAGATACTGCATAATGGTAACATAATGACCCCCGCAGGCAGAAATGCACCAGAACTCAGAAGTCTTTATTCCTAATAAATGTCATGCTATAGGTGCATCCCAAAATTGTAGTGGTTTTGATGGGGGTCTTTTTTTTGGTGGGGGTGGGGATTAGTTGACTTGATGGATAGCCCCTCATCGGAGCTAAACAACAAAAGAAATCTGAAGCGCCAATGTTTAATAGTTTCTGATTTATGAGCATTGTTGCATGTCCAGACTCCTCTTTTTTTAGATAAATTGGGGG
>NW_013953030.1:157606-159722 GCF_001266775.1 Austrofundulus limnaeus
GAACCAGCCTTTGCCGTAATGTGTTTTGGGGTACGATAGCCATGTGATGTGAGTATCAGTCACATGGAGGCCGGGCTTAAAAGCCTGAATTTTGCCTGAAACTCTCAGACTGAAGAAGTCTCTTGGAGAAGAGACGAAACGTTTCATTAGAGAAGAACCCGTCCAGAAGACCTATACAATTTTTTTCTTTTTGAAGAGTTTTTGAGTTGTAAGCATCTTTGCATGTTCAGACACACCCACTTTGAAAGGAGCCCCTCGTCAAATATGGGGTCTATCGTAAAACCGTTGGCTGGCGCAGTGTAGGTCAGACTCATCTACAGTCCTGCCAAATTTCATGTTGATTGGTGCAGTCAGTTTTGTGCTACGGTTGACCAAAAATCACTGGGGAAAAAAAAAATGAACAAAAAAAACCATTTTTTAGATAAATTGGGGGTCAGGGTGGGGGTAGCGGGGCACTGATTGGTGGGCCTGATGGTTAGAGCTTCATCAGAACTAAACAACAAAAGAAATCTGAAGCTTCTAAGTTGAACAGTTTCTGAGTTATAAGCATTTTTGCATGTCCTGACACCCCCACTTTGAAAGGAGCCCCTCCTCAAATATGGGGTCTATCATAAAACTGTTGTCTAGTGCATTGTAGGTCGGACTCATCTACAGCCCTGCCAAATTTCATGTTGACCGGTGCAGCCGTTTTTTTGCTATGGTTGACCAAAAATCACTGAAAAAATAAAAAATAAGCAGTACGAAAACAATATGACTCCCGCTTACGCTTCGCATGCGGGTGTCATAATAAATAAATACAAATAAAATAGAGAAACACAGTATAAGAAAAAAGACATCAGCTCAAACTGAACCCTTCAGTCTTAATCAAAAGCCAAAGAAAATAGATGGGTCTTTAGCAAGGATTTAAAAGCCTCAACTGTCTCAGCTGACCATAGGTACACAAGAGGTGGACTGTTCAACAGCTTTGGAGCAGCTGTTACAAAAGCCTGATCACCTCTGGATTTCATTTTGGATCTAGGAACATCTAAAAGAAACTGGTTGGTTGACCTGAGTGCTCTGACTGGAGTGTAGATGTTAAGAAGATCACATAAATATGACAGGGCCAGACCATTAAAACCTTAAAAGCAACAGTAAGATCTTGAAGTATGGAATTCATTTCTGTATTACAATAAAATGAAATTAATTCAAACTTGTCCACTTAAGCAATCAACGCTCTCTGTATGGAAATTTTTATTTTGTGACCACACATTAACTATCTGGTGGCCACACATTTTTTTATCCAATATCATTGGACAGGTTCTGTAAAACTGTCTATCAGACACTTGAGGAAAATTTGGTATATTTCCTCATCAAGAGACATTTTGGCTAGTTACAATATAATATTAAAATAGGGATGAGCCACACTAACAGGATATTAAAAAAAGGCAACAATCATTGATGTGACTGAATTTACCACCTCAGTTCATGCTAACCCACAGCTCCAGTCATGCAGCTAAATGTGACATGTTGAGATTACTGAACGCAAGTAAACATGATGAACCCAGTGCAACAATGGATGTGACTGGCTGTCCATACTTAGACAACACTGCGCATTATTACACATTAATGATGTTCAACAAACAAATACAGGTTTAAAAGTGTGTTTAGTTAGAAGTGAATTCTTTTTGGGGCCACACTGTGTCATAGTTTCTTTCAAGCAATCAGTTGTAGTGTCCAAAACACAAACCTCTCCGTCTTGGGTTATTCTCTAACTATCTTGGACTACATATTTTCCTATAAGATCAGAAGAATGGGCCTCATGCAAGAACATGTTCATATTCTTATCCTAAATTTCTCTTACTTTTGTTCTTACAAAGGGTTCGTACGAACATGCCACGTCAGATTCAATAAACTCTTCTATCTTCAGGAAAAGTGTGTAAATGCTGCGTAAATTCCACCTGTTCGTATCCAGCTGCTCATGCACGCGAGAGGAGATTAGCATAATTACCACCCCAAAAACACCACATAAGGCTGTGTTTCCTGCCTCAGATATCAGGAAGTGTCCATTCATGAAAAATGACAACGATAATTAAAAAGAAAAACTTTACAAGTTCAGAGATTGAAGTCCGTCTGTCAG
>NW_013953030.1:160268-163811 GCF_001266775.1 Austrofundulus limnaeus
AATAGCCTATTGTCAAGATAATCTTGGAGTGTAATTTATTTTCAACTCAAAATATCTTCAAACTAGTGAAATATAGTTCTTAGGGAGGAAAACGTATCTGGACAACAGCAGACTGACTGCTCGTAAAATATACGACAGGTCTGGACCACTCGTGAATTTTGTTCCTATCTGAAGAAAATCTTAGAATACGAAAACAATTGGTGAATGTCACAAATTCTCCTAAATCATTTGTACGCACAACTTAAGAGCAAATCTGTGCGTACGATGTTCTTGCATGAGGCCCAATATTTGGAGTCAACATGCGCATACATCACTGCACCAAAACATGCATGTTCCATTAATCCAAAGTAGCTGTGTTGAAATTCAGGATGACTGGAGGCCTCTTCATCACGTTTCTGAAATATTCATGTGGGCCTGCTTTTTGGTCTCAACCCAGTCTCTCTCCTACCTCTTCCACTGTTGTGTTTCCACCCCCTCACCCTCTTGTCCTATTTCTTCTTTTCCTAATCTCCCACCCTTCCCTTCGTTGCGCCACTTCTTTCCCACACTCGCAATTTAGATTCAGCTTTTAAAACGTGCACATTATGCACAGAATTCCTCATTTTGTTCTGCTCGCTTCAGCTTTCATTCATTTTTTTAAATCTGTAGCTGATAGGTTTGCCTTCCCTGGTAGTTCCTAAATGTTTTTTTTTTATTCCTTGACAAATTCCTGGTCTGATTTACATATAGGGGGCTTAACAATATACTGTAGCAATAATTGGATGACTGGCCGGGATTCAAACTCAGATTTGGTGCTTTTGCATTAACATCTTATGACCCAGGTCCAACCTGGTTTCTGGAATCTCGAGAGCCGTGGTTCCAATCGGGCCAGCCTGATTTGATGTAATCTACTGCTACTCATTGATTGGTTAACAATTCATGTAAAGTTATTCTCATCTGTGTGGCGTAACCACGCACAAAGCAGAGAAACAAAAAATTACAAAAAATTATCTGAAACAAGGATGCAATCTATCTTAAATCACTTGTTTGGTTGAACAAATCACAGATTTTTGGTTTTGCCAGCAAATAGTTTCCTCCCGGGGAATAATTCCAGATTCTCCCAAAAATTCTTGCAACAAAAAAACCTGTATTGCTGTGTGATTTATCAGCACTAATAAAATCAAAATGTTTTTGTTTTTTAATGGATTAGCAGTTGCTGTACAGGAACACAGGGAACAGCAGAGATTCAAGCCACATTTTCTGAATGTAAACTTGATTCAGACCAAGATTTATTGAGATTTCCAGGGAGAGAATTGAATCATTAAATAGATTCTGCCTAACGGAAAATTTAACAGAAATAGAAACCTAATGTGAACAGCTGTCATGTTGAAGTACCGGTAATGAAATTATTAAAACAAGAATTTTAGCACACACAGCAGAATCAAATATTAGTTTTCAGTTGTCTTCATAGTTGTGTGCTGTAAAAAAAGGCTTTTTCATGATCCTGTGTTCTGCAAAACACAGTGATTCCAAGAACGTTTATCACTGAATCTCACAGCAGCTGCATTGTGAGCAGTGTGATAATGTGGCCAGGTCTATGCTGGGAGACATTCATTCTGCTGTGCTGTTTACCTTGCAGTCAAAAAAAAAAAACCCAAAACAAAACAAAACAAAAAAACGCAAACCATTCTCCTCATTGTAACGAGTCGTTTCTGTGGTGCTGAGCTGTGTCTCATCTCACTTTTCATTGAGACAGTCAGAGTCAATTAGCTTATCTGGCTAATAAAATCTGCCTCCATCCTGCTAATGTGGTTGTCCTCAATGCTGTGCTTGCAAGCACAAACTCATGAATTCAAACCAATTAGTTTAAATTCCTGTAGTGTCATGGCTGTGGTTCCTGAGAGAGGCGTGCGCAAGTTTTTTCTTCCTTTCACACACAAAAGGTTTGCGTTACCTTGCAAAAGTTGTTCATAACAGTTGTGCTTGTTGGTTTATTAATAAATTCACGTGTGCAACATTATATGGGAGTTCCTACATTAAGTCAGCTTCAGCATAAAAATATTACAGCCATGTTATGGGTAAATGAGTTATGGGTAAACATAGACATTTAAGTTTATGCAGCTATGCAATAAATAATAATAATAATAATGCATTAGTTTTATACAGCGCTTTTCGAGACCCTCAAAGACGCTTTACAATTTTTCATGCATCATTCATTCACACTCACATTCACACACTGATGGCAGTAAGGTACATTGTAGCCACAGCTGCCCTGGGGCAGACTGACAGAAGCGGGGCTGCCATGCTGCACCACCTCTGACCACCATCAGTAGGCAAGGTGGGTGAAGTGTCTTGCCCAAGGACACAACGGCATGTAGGCATGGCGGGGAGTCGAACCTGTGACTTGCGGGTCCCAAAGCCGGCTGCTCCACCACTACACTGTCACAACTTGAGATTGACGAGATACAACACAAGTGCAAGGGGGAGGAACCAGGACACCAGGTCAGAAGGGAATTAACCATAACTACCCGCCCAGAGACTGGGTATGTAGCCCCGTTAATGATGAACCATCTGAGCTGAACGAGGCAGCAACTGCCCTGAGAGAGAGAATCACGGCCCGAATGAACACCAGACAACCCCAACGCCAATTACAACGGCTGAGTGAAGTACCATCAGAAAGTCTCATCGAATATGTGAATGCAGCATTGAGAACGATCCCTACCAACACCATAACGGAAATCAATGAGCTGATTTACAACTCAGCATCAGTGATMCTTGAGATGCTTGGCTATAAGAGCAACCATGGGACCCAATAYCCAYCATGGARAAGACGGTTAGAGGCTAAGATCAAGATAACAAGGAGGGAAGTGAGCCAACTGTCAGAGCTCCTAAGTGAGGCATTCAGTGTTTTACCTGTCCTGTTCCTGATTGGCTGCCACACTCAAGTGGCTGCAGCTGCTGAAGATCTGGCTCACTACTCCTGGCTATTTAAAGTGGATCAGAAGATCAAATCCTCGCTGATGCATCATCCTGTTTTGGTATGATTCTCGGCCTCCTTGTGTATCTGTTTACCAGAATTCTGTTAACCTTGACTTTCTGTGTTTAGATCTGTTTGAACCCTGCCTGGACGATCTCCCTGTGATCCTGAAGCCAAAGCCACTCACCAGATCTATGCTGCACTGCCTGTCTGCCTCAGCCTGGAACAAAAACCTTTCACCTAAAGAAAACATTACTCACCTGGAAACCTTGGAYCTTCTCCTCCACGCTCCGCCATCTCCACCTTCCTGTAAGAAACAATTTAATTACTTCATCACAAACCATTCTCAACAATCTTTATATCCCAGTTCCTCATCAATATCTTTTTCCCTTTCAGGACTGAACCCATTACCAATCACTGTAAATAAAAACACTTACCTTTTTACCTTGTCTCGGACTCTGTTCATTACTACACTGCTTATTTGTTGGCAAACTCTGAAATCCCGTCACTGAGGGGTGCAATGAAAAGATCAGTACCCAAGAAGTACAGCCAGATGCCCATACCTGAAGCACTCAAAACTACCAAAC
>NW_013953030.1:166878-170866 GCF_001266775.1 Austrofundulus limnaeus
GTACTTAGACTGCTCAACTTGGAAAAAGCTTGTTGGTATTGGAGCTTGTCATTTTCAATGCAACACAAAATACTTTGTCAAACATTAAAATTGTGACATTTCCAATGATATGTCACAAGAGCATTTAAAATACTTTTATGCAAAATGTTGCACCAGACTTGTGTAGAAAAACAGCTTATATTAATCACTATTGTCTCTAAATGTATAAAACAGTCAGAAGAAGTCTGTGTTGTTTGGACAAAAACCTCTAAATTCCTTCGAAACTTTCCCTTTTAGTGACATCCATTATGATGTCTTTAATCAGGTACTGTTCTTTGATGGTTTTTTACTGATCCACAGGGTTAACTTCTCTGTAGAAAGAGTAATGCCTAAAGTTAGTGGTAGAAATGACCATAAAGGCTAGAAAAGTTATGCAGCTTAAAATGGATTACTGTAAATGTCAGAAAAGTTGTGCAAGCTAAAAAAGCAAACCTTCAATGATTGTTTGTCTCTGTGTGACCCTGTGATGGACTTATAACCATTCTAGGATGTTCCTGGCTTCTCGTGCAAACTGCTGGACATAGGTACCAACCACCCTTATTACCCAGAAAGGAATGAGGGTAAATATAATGGATGGATGGTTAGTTTGCATTTGAGTCTCCAAAATGCTTTGAATGTTTGAAGTGTTCCTTCCAAATTCAGAGTCTGGTAAAACACATCTCTGTGGAAGTTTCTCTCTCTGTGTATTCCTGTTAATGTCTGGTCCTTCTTATATCTACCTTATATCTACCCCCTCATCCTTCTTCCTCTCTGAGGATTCTCTCATTGTATAGTCTGTTTACTGAGAGAGTAAACAGTGAAATGAATGTGCAGGTCACTGTCAGGGTCACTTTTGCTGTGTCTTCCCCCCTCCCACCATCAACCTCCCTCTGGTCCCTTAGCTCTGGCCCCGTCCCTCTTAACCTCTGATTACATACTGGTAATGAGAGGTCTAGACATGCCTGATCAGGATTATGGCCTGGAAAGGCAGGCAGGCAAGCAAAGAGAGGTCAGGCAGGGAGAGACAGCTTTAGCCCGCATACACCCCCGTGGGCTTGGGAAGGGCATCAAAAGGGCCAGCCAGAGGTTTTAGTGGAACGTTGAAGAGTCATGTGGAGGGAATCAGTAGACAGAAGGGATAAACAAATGTCCCATCTTCTGCAGAGAGTCCACACATGGACTCTTTTGAATGGTCTTGAAGAATATTTGTACAAGTTTAGAGCACGGGTTCTCACTTTTCATTTCATTGTTGTTTGTGTCGTATGGTTCAGAACTGGCAGGATAGTCAGTTGCCAGATTGTTTATCAGCATGTGATCCAACAGTCCAGGGAAAGTTAAGATACTGAAAAGAAGTTAACTGTCTTGGAGTCAGGATGCAGATAATACAATAATAAATGTTGATCTTGTTTTCCCTCGGAGTGAAAGCAGACCTCTATGCTTTGGTAAACTAAAACCTTTTAATTACTATAACTGTTTATTTATTTTTGATGTAATGCCTGCCACATAGACCCTGCGCTGCTCTGCTCGCTTTTCATCCCACACCTTTCAAAAGGCATTTATGCATTGTAAAGCCCACTGTCCCCGTCAGCCTGGCCTTATTCTGCCCCGGCCCTGGTTATGTTAAGCAGAGAGTGACGCCTCAATGCTGGCCAGGATCATAATACTAAACATGCACAAACCTTAGTTCGTTTTATTTCCGACAAAAATAACGGACTTCACCAAACACAAAGGAAAAGTATTTAATATTATACCAGACCATCCAGCAGTAAGATCAGAGGGCAAGATGACAGAAAATGGTAAGCTAAAGGTAGCTAATGTTAGCTTGTTGTTGTTGTTTGGTAGCTGGCTACTGCTGTTGTATAGTGAACACGTGAACTCATGTTGTAGTCACTGTGAACAATTCACATCAAATTAAGTCAGTGGTTACTGACTCACCCAGGTTAATCAACTGAATCCTAACCGAATCAGGACTAACACAGATCCAACATGTCCTCTGCCAGACTGCCACAAAGTCTGAGAGTTAACAAACTCCCTTGGAAATATATTAATGGCATATTAAAAAACAAAACATTTGTATCAAGACCAGCATGGTCACTCAGAGGTGTAATTGTTTGCTTCCTACTTTTTATACAAACTGGATAAAATTCAGAAACAGAAATTTGTCGAATGAGTTGGTGGGGAGGATATTTTCAAATACAATTCAATGATAAGCGCTGTGTTTCTGAAGTCCTATTGTTGTGCAATATGGCCCAACTCTTAAGCAACTTCAAAGCAATGTATTTGCTAGATAGCAGTACATATTAAAGTAAATGGATGGAAACAAATTGGGAAGCAGGACGATTACCTTATTACCAAATTATTACCTCAAGTGGTTAGGGTCAGTATTCATAAAATATGTTTTAAATACGAACAAATATAGTCATCTGTTTCTCATTTGCTGCCTAAGTGAAGAAAAGCATTAACATTTTACCTTTTCATTTATCTGTTTACAGGTTCTTCTTTTCTCAGGTGTGCACACATCTGTGTGACTGTTTGAGATCAAGGATCCCAAATATCTGTTGACATAGGTGGCTACCCATCCCACGGGTTTCCTCATGCAGAAACAAAACAAGGCACAGCCAGCAACTAAATCCATCTTCTAAGCTTTTAGAGGGACAAGATTTCTGCCTATTCCTAAATATCCGAAACAGGACACTGACCCTGATGCAGACTGGGCTTACAGCTGGAACTCTCAGGGAAAATATGACGATTGGCAAAACAGCGTCCAGCTAAAGCATCATTCTTAATGAAACCAGCATCAATTTGTTTTTAGCACCAGCCCAGTCCTGAGAGAAAATGCTGCCTGTGCACTGGACAGATTTTGTTCTAAGGCAACATTGAACAATATAATGAGATTCCAACAACTGAGATGTTAACAATTAAGCTTCATTGACTTGGACCTCTGAGAAACAATAGTAACAGTGTCAGAGGCTACTGTTAACTTAAGGAATGTTAGATGTTTCACATCAATAAAGTGGCATATAAATACACAAAATAAGAAAATGCAACTAGGAATGCTTTCCATCATCTGAATTCAAGTCCAGAACAAACACCATCTTTGAGCAAAGGGCGATCCATGTGAACACTTATTACCAAGTTAAGTCATTTTTCTAATAGTTTTATTAGATGGAGCTTTTTGTCTTTGGTACATGGGTGAAAGGTTTAGAAGATTCTTGTAAATAGTTTAAATATATTTTATTATATAAATGTTTTACAAATGTGTACCTGGCAACCTTTACAGATCTAGAAAATTGACAGAAAAAGAGAAATTAAAAAGCTTAAAACTCTACAGCGTTAGGATGTCCTAATTTTTTTTACTAAAAGAAAAACCTCAAGCAAACTGGGAATGCTTTAGGATCCCTGAGGGGGGAGCTGGAAAATGTTGCCAGATATAAGGATGATTTCTCACTTAAAACTACTCCATGAACCGACCATGGTAACTGGAAGATAGATGGATAGATATTTTTTAACTTTTTAAAATTCTGAGTTGCAAATGGATTTATGTGCCGTTTTTGGTCTTTTACATTAAATTATGGTTGTGGTAAGGGTTTAGGTCAGATCAGTATATCATCAATCTATTTATAATTTGGACATTACAATTTCCCAACACAACAAATGCAACAGAAATTGTTCTACATTGGTTAAGATAAAAAAAAGCACCTTTAAATTCAACAATATTGTCATACCACAATGAAAAATTTGTCAAACAGTCACATAATAGGAATAATTAGCAAGTACTTTTTGCTGTGGAATATCCAGACTGATGTGTAAATGAAATGGATGTGTTGGCTTACACATGCACTTCTGCAACCGATTGTGATAGACTGAATTTGTTAAAAAGCTCATATTTGCACCTCGTTCTCATTCACAACTCTCTCTCTCTCTCTCTCTCTCTCTCTCTCTCTCTCTCTCTCTCTCTCTCTCTCTCTCT
>NW_013953030.1:171041-172631 GCF_001266775.1 Austrofundulus limnaeus
CACACACACACACACACACACACACACACACACACACACACACACACACACACACACACACACACATGTGGCACAAGTATAGGGACCCTGGGATGCAGGGAATGATAACAGAGACATGGTAATGTGTGCTAATCATGCCGTTATCGCCTTATGAGTGCAAATGGAGCGAGAGATTAGGAAAGCTGCAGCAGGGAATGAGGTGTAGGGTCACCAGCAAACATATGAGTGAAAAGTATTCCAGTGCCTGCTACGTCTACTGTAAAAAAACTGAGCAACATTGAATGAATCTCCACTTTCCCTCCAACTTTGACCTCTTCCACAGTTGTCCAAGCATCCCACAGGAAGTCATGCTGACCCCTCTTGAGAGCAGATGAGTGGGTGCGTTCTTCTTCCCAAACTCCCACAACACATAGATTCTACTCCTGTGCTCATTTTGAGTCTCATCTGGCAAAAAAGCCACATATAGTGAACTGAAGTCAAGCAATGCAATTCATGTCTTCAGCTGACTTGCATCCATTTGACACCACCGCATATTTAACTGCCACTAAGACACTTTGACTGAAGAGTCTGCTCAGTTTTAACATTTAGCCCATGGAGTCACATGCTTTCACAGGCTTGCATCATGAACACCCACACGTGGGCCTACACACTCACTCCTCTTCAGATGAAATATCTCACTTGCCAAAGTGAAGTGTCTTAAAGAAACACGGCTGTGTTAAGGAAATCGCCTCGGAAAGCTCAAGAAAAATGGATGGATTAACCTCCTAAACGAGAGCGAGCAGCAATTTTTCAGCAAATTATACTAAGTGTAGTCTCTGTCCCTGATGTCAGTGTCCTGTTTTGAAAAACTGTCTCAGGTCTTCTAACCAGGTGCTAAAAATACCCAAGTTTTCTTCTTTAATGTCACTACTCAAGGACCTTGAATCATTGCAGCAATTTCCTTTTTCACTGCAAACATTTCAGTCTAAAAGCAGTCAGAAACTACAAACATTGGGCCTCATGCAAGAACCGTTCGTACGCACAGATTTGTTCTTAAGTTGAGCGTACGAGTGGTTTAGGAGAATTTGTGGCATTCACCAATGTTTTCGTATACTAAGATTTTTTTCAGATACAAACAAAATTCACGTGTGGTCCAGACCTGTCGTATATTTTACGAGCAGTCAGTCTGCTGTTACCCAGATGGGTTTTCTTCACTAATAACTTTAGATTTCATTAGTTTGAAGATATTTTGAGTTGAAAATAAATTACACTCCATGATTATCTTGACAATAGGCTATTCTGCTTGAATTAGAGTTACAATTTTAAATGTAATAATTTAGACTAACAATATAAATTGTCTGTCCGTCTGTTTTCTGCCACTTATCCGGGATCAGGTCGCGGGGGCAGCAGCAGAGAGACCTCACTCTTCCCAGCAACACCCTCACTGTCCTGGGGGACTCCGAGAGGTTCCCAGGCCAGAGGGGATTCATAATCCCTCCAGCGAGTCCTGGATTTTCTCCAAAGTGCCAGACATATTTTGAAAACGTTTTAAAATGCTAATTTCAGACCCGCATCTGAGACCACTTGCAACCACACTGGGGGGTGGGGGGG